>NC_061116.1:29446910-29746910 GCF_002878395.1 Capsicum annuum | reverse complement strand
GATGTTTGGTCACATAAACCATCATTCCTATCTAGAATAAGTCCTCATTTACTCTTTTATAATAATTCAGGTCAACGACTAGTCACCTAAGTGACGATAAACAGAATGTATCTTTTGCTTATGAATTTTGATAGTTAAGGATGATGGATTGTCAGTGTAACACCCCAATTTTCTTTAACCAGAACGCCACACGGTGCTCATGATTCTGAAGGACCACAAGCTAACCCTCTTTAGATATCTCGACCTGTTCACTGCATAATATAATAAAATATATGTGAAAAACTGGCGGAAACTTACCATAAGGTTCAAAATATCTAAAATACATAATTCTTCACATTGAATACTTATACAATTGTCCGAAAAGCCTCTAACTGTCTGAACTATGGAATTGATGGGACATGTCCCCAACTAACTCTGTCTAATAAAATAAACTGGATATAATACTATACTAGAATAATAATCATCCTTGAAAGATGAGGACTATCTAATACTTCTACTGCTGCTGATTGAATCTGGACTGCTAAGGATACTCTGGATCTCGTGCCTCTGAACTTATGGTGTCAAATAAAATAACAACACCATAGGGCAAATGCATCAGTATGTTGGAATATACTAAGTATGCAAATGAGGTAAGGCTAAATGCAAGGGCTTATTCATGAATAATTACTTAACTTAATGATATGAAAGAGCTGGATTAGCACACATAGATAATCTGTAACTATTGAACATACTGCACACACTGACTCTGAGCATACCAGGACTAAATCTGATAACTGATACTGGACATACTGTCAAGCTAAACTTTCTAAACATACTATGATTCTGAGTATCTGGAGCTACTGAAACTGATATGTGAGTTCACTAAATCTGGAATACTGTATAACCGAGTCAACTAATATCAACAACTGAGTCTAAGCTTCCTAGTATCGACTAGCTGAATCTGAGATCGAACCTATCTAGCGGATGATCTCTAAGTCTTATATAATGATAATGAATAATTAAATCTAAATTTGAGATCAAGCCTATCTAACAGGTGATCTCTGGATCTTCCGATAATGAGAATACTCAACTGAATCTGAGACTGAGAATAAGCCTATCTAACGGGTGATCTCTGTAAGTACTGATACTGAATAACTTTATGTGAGACCAGGCCTATCTAGCAGGTGGTCCACGAATCACTGGAACTATCTGAGTTCCTTACTAAGATAGATGACTGTATCTGACAATCCTGATTTTTAAGTTCTACTCTAAATATTGATACTGAAATTGCAACTGTAGGAGTTCTCACTTAACTAACATGCCCCGAGCCTAAACTAGTGGGGTCCAACCTGTAACCCCAGCTGGAAGGGTTTCAATACTGTGCCATGGGTAAAGACCTCTCTGGTTAAGACTATCTGAGGGGTGACCCTCGTAGGAAGTCAAGCCTAAGGTAGTATAATAGTCAAGCCTCTCTGACGGGTGACAAGCCTTTTTCTGATGGCTGACTCCTACATCTTGCGCAGGCTATGTAGTTCTGGAGTTCAGGGATTGTTCCTAATGACTCTGCCTCTCTGATGGGGAGCCGCCATCCCTGCACTCGCTCGGTGCTAGATCCTACTCCCAACTGAAAGACTCTGAACTAATTCTTAGAACTTGTACTTCAACTGAACTGACTTTGTTATTGAGTTTTTTTACTTGACTGAGGTGACTGATTTTACTTGGTTCCGTTATCTGACAGAATATGTCTGAATTCTACTTTCTGTCTGAATACAACTGAGTTCTGTAACTTACAGGGGATTTACTAGAATCTGAACTGAATACTGAGTACTGAGCTTGATTAAACTGAATACTGAGATTTACTGAGTTTTCTTACTTCTTAGTCATTGACTGAGTTCTATTGATCATAGCATGACTGAGATTATTTTGAGACTGACTCGGCTCAAGGAACACAACTATATTTTTTGGGTACAAGTATGCCTAGGACTTGATGGAAAGAAACTGACAGGACTCGACTCTTTGAATTCATGACCAACATCTACATCATAGTAATGAATTCACCATATACTCAATAAAACATCACTTTAAGCACTTGGAAATACTAACATGTATTTTTATAGGAAATGCAAGCCAACACTTCATAACTCATTCCACAAGATCTTCCAATAAACACATAACATGCATTCAAGGTATATAATTATGGATTTCATGCTAACATGTTACTATCCATTCACTAAAACTTTTTAACAAACACTTGGCATGCTTAGCTTATACCAAACTTGGGGATTTCTAGTCAACATTGTCATAATGAACCAATTTTCTTCATACAAGCATTTTATCAAACATGTAGGGAGCATGCTTTAGTTATTCAACAATTACTACTTATAAATATCATGACTCCATCAACCAATTCATCATACAAGGATTTCAACATGATATGATCATAGTTCAACACACATAGAAAAATATAATTATTTCCAACATCAGTCAACATATAACAACATCACACTTCAATCATCTTAGCCTTACAACAATTCATTACACCAATTAACATGATTACATAATTCAACATGCTCCTTGAAGAGGTTTTATTATGAACACCAATAGATCAAAACATACTAGGGTCAAAGCTTGAGTCTTTATCATCAAATCATGAATTTAATTTCAACCACATCAAGAACTTCAATTTCAAATGATATAAATCATAAAAACTCATAAAAATATTATCTTTGAATTTTTTAAAAAGGATTCTTGAGCTTCTTGGGTGAAAGGAACCCAAGGATCAACACTTGCATACCTTAATCTTTGAAATTGGATGAATTATAATGCTTGAGACTCTATCCGCACTTGTAATAAATGGTTCTCGAAGCTCAAACTATGAGAAACTTGATTCTTGAAGAAATATTGAATATTTATGGATGATATTTGGAAGATTAATGTTCTTGAATTAAATCGTAGATATTTTCTTAAGAGAATTGGAAGAGAAAATGATCAAATTAGGGTTTGGATGGGGATTTTCATATTTATAGAGGCCTCCAAAAGATGAAAAAAGACCAAAATATCCTTGCAAAAACATCCCTTAATTGCTGAAAAATAGCTGACGACATTCATGACAAGTCGTCAAACTGGTGATAAGTCGTCACAAAATATCGTCACAAAAGGGTGAAATCTTAATTTCTGGTTAAGGTTGACGACATTGGTGATAAGTTATCATGGGCATGACGACTTATCACAAAATGTCATCACTGGGGGTGGATTTCTGCCTAGGGCTGACGACATTGGTGATAAGTCCTCATGCTTGTGACAGCTTATCACGAATGTCGTCACTCAGTTTCCCAGTTTGACATGCTGGAGTAAAATGGGCATAAGTCCTTGTTCCAATATCGGATTTGGACAAAATTGATATTGTTGGAAAAATAATTCAAAGAGATTTAATTTGATATATAGTAGTTCCTCTAATTAGATATATACAAAGAGTTATGGTCGATTGAAGTTGACCCAAGTTTTGACCCTCACTAAAATGTGAACGATAGGAAATCTTTCAACTTGTCCTTGAGTTAGGGGACCTCTATGATCTTAATTAATGCTCAAATAGATTCCCACACTACATAATTGATTAACACACAAAATTTACATAGGATTTGAGGCTTTTGGAACATCTACACATATGAATGATGGATTTCCATTCTAGTCCAAAATGTGGGGTATTACATTATCTCCCCCTCGGAATCATTCATCCTCGAATGTTGCTTGATAAGTTATGAGTACAGATCAACTGAAATTACTTAAGGGACATGAATATCTAGAACATGACTATATGACAGAAATTACTGACATACTGAATTTTCCACTAGAGTATGCATGCATAACTGATGCATAGAATACCTTGCTGAAACATTAATAAGATGAATTATCATACGGGACATGCATATCTGATGCATGGATCTTTAACTGAGTTGTTCTCATGTACACATGAATGAACATACTAATAGGCTAAACTTTATCTATTGAACATGCATAACTAATACATAGAGGTCTAACAAAACTTAATCTTGAAAGCATGACTGACTATGCAATGATAACTGATGTAAAGCTTAAAAGCTTTGGGGAGTCGTAGGGTATCTCCCCATTGGGACACTATGACCCTCTAAGAACACTTACTTTGTTGATATACTATAAACGATGCAGAAGGCATCTATGAATTGGATCATATGCATGATGCAACTACTAGAATACTATATCTTGGAATAACTTAATATCTGAGATGCCTGATAGCATGGTTAGATGAAGAGATAATAAAACAAACTATACGGATCTAACTGTCCGACTGCTATACTGAATACTTGCTCTACTAACTAACTCATGCTGAAAACTTCAAGTAGGAGCAAAGAATGTAGCAATGCATATCAGGAAGATGAAGAACTCATAACGTACCCGAATCTATGTCAGGGAATCTTTCATGATCATGGTTAGTCTGAAGCGCATAAAGTCTGTTCTGACGCTAACACAAATCTCTACCCCTCTAAGCTAACACTCTACACTCCCGCATCCTATGGCCTAGCTTTCCACATCCAAAACATACATTGTTGTTTGCTCTACACACAACTATATGATTCTTGCCACACTCTCCACAAAGTGGATAGGTACGCTCACTTCTCGCACTACCCTGGGATTTAGAGCTTGGAGCCCTATCATGACTATCATCTCTGAGCTGAGGTGCAAGTACACTAGCTGAAGATGGAGCTGGAACTAAAAATTTCTGACTATGGGGAGAATGGTTACCACCCTGTGACCCTGGATGGGAAAAACTATGACTACCTGTTCTGGCTTTCTTATTAGATCTCTCTTTTTCCTTCATCTTATCTGACTTATGTGGATGTATCATCAACCTAGAAAGATCCATTTATCTATCAAGCATAGTGGTTCTACAATCTTTCAACACCATCCCGGATACACCATTCATAAACTTACGTATACTCGATCTAGGGTTGGCTATCAATTCAGGGGTATACTTGGCTAACTGATTGAATTTAAGACAATACTCCTTCACTATCATGGAGCACTGTCTTAGGTTCATAAATTCTTCTATCTTAGCTTCTCTCTTCTTTAACGGGAAAAACTTATCTAAGAAGGCATCCTGAAATGTCTACCAAGTCATGGGAGCATCATCCTCTACTCTACCCTTTCTCCACGCTACAACCCAATCATAAGCAATATCTTTCAGCCTATATGAGGCTAGTTCTATGCTCTCTTCTTCAGAGACATGCCTAACTTAGGTGATTTTCTTCACCTCCTCTAGAAACAACTGCGGGTCCTCACCTACCTTAGACCCAAAGAACTCAAGAGGGATTATTCTGATAAAGTCGCAGAGTCTAGCTACGGTTGCATCATCACCCTGTTGTCGAAGAGCAGAAGCCTGATTATTTATCTGTACTATAGTTTTCACCGCTTGGGCTAGTGCCTGAAAAGCTGCCCGAAACTCAGTGTGTGATACACTTTTATTCTGGGGATCAACAGGCTGAGGGGCTGACCAGTTCCTTGTTCTCCTCTTAGGAGGCATGTTATGTAAACAGAATAGGAACAAGGATTATACTGAGAGTTCAACTTGTGCTTCTACTCACTGGCACGACATGAATCTTGAAAGAAGAGAAACTATTCCTAAGAGCATCTTATAGCCTCATGTACATAAATGTAGCACGCAACACACCCATGCACAAGACTCTACTAGATGCGGCTTTTTACACTTTCTAGGACTCTATTGAACCTTAGGATCTGATACCAACTTGGTAATGCCCCAATTTTCTGTAATAAGAATGCCACACGATGGTCATGATCTTAAAGGACCACAACCTAACCCTCTTCTAATATTTGTACCTGTTCATTGCATAATATAGTAAAATACATGCGGAAAACTAGCAAAAACTTGACATAAAATTCAAAATATCTAAAATACGTAATTCTACAAACTGAATACTTATACAATTATTCTAAAAGCATCTAACTGTCTGAACTGTCGAGTTGATAAGACATGTGCCTAACTAACTTCGTCTAATAAAATAAACTAGATATAATACTATACTTGATTAATAATCATCCTCAAAAGATGGGGACTCTTTAATACTTTTACTGCTGCTGATTGAATCTGGACTGCTAAAGGTACTCTGGATATCGTGCCTCTGAACCTATGGTGTCAAATAAAATAACAACACCATAGCGCAAATGCGTCAGTACGTTGTAATGTCATGAGTATGTAAATGAGGTAAGGCTAAATGCAAGGTCTTATACATGAACAATTACTTAACTGAATGATATACAAGAGCTAGATTAGAACACATAGAGAATCTGTAACTACTGAACATACTGCAATACTGACTCTGAGCATACTAGGACTAAATCTGATAACTGATACTAGACATACTGTCAAGCTAAATTTTCTAAACATACTGAGATTTTGAGTATCTAGAGCTACTAAAACTGATATCTGAGTTCACTAACTCTAGAATACTGTATAACCGAGTCAACTAATATCAAAAACTAAGTCTAAGCCTGCTAGTATCGATTGGCTGAATCTGAGTCGAACCTACCTAGAGGATGATCTCTAAGTCTTCTATAATGATAAGGAATAATTAAATCTAAATTTGAGATCAAGCCTATCTAACGGGTGATCTCTGCATCTTCTGATAATGAGAATACTTAACGAAATTTGAGACTAAGATCAGGCCTATCTAACGGGTGATCTTTGTAAGTACTGATATTGAATAACTTTATGTGAGACCAAGCCTATCTAATGGGTGATCCATGAATCACTGGAACTATCTGAGTTCCTTACTGAGATAGATGACCGTATCTGACAGTCCTAATTTTTAAGTTCTACACTGAAGACTGATACTGAAACTACAACTATGGGAGTTCTCACTTAACCGACATGCCCCGAGCCTGAACTAGTGGGGTCCAACCTGAAACCCCAGCTGAAAAGGTGTCAATACCGTGTCATGGGTAAATATCTCTCTGGTCAATCCTATCTGAGGGGTGAACCTCATAGGAAGTCAAGCGTAAGGTAGTACAATAGTCAAGCCTCTCTAACGAGTGACAAACCTTTTTCTGATGGGTGACTCCTACATCCTGCGCTGGCTATGCGGTTTTGGAGTTCAGGGATTTCTCCTAACGACTCTGCCTCTCTGACGGGGAGCCTCTATCCCTGCACTCACTCGGTACTAGCTCCTACTCCTAACTAAAAGAATTTGAATTAATTCTTAGACTTGTACTTCAGCTGAACTGAATCTGTTACTGAGTTTCTTACTTAACTGAGGTGACTAAGTTCACTTGGTTTCGTTATTTAACAAAATATGTCTGAATTCTACTTTCTGTCTGAATACAACTGAGTTCTGTAACTTATAGGGGCTTTACTAGAATCTGAACTGAATACTGAGTATGAGTTTGATTAAACTGAATATTGAGATTTACTAAGTTTTCTTACTGTTCAGTCATTGACTGAGTTCTATTGATAATAGCACGAATAAGATTATCTTGAGACTAACTCGGCTATAGGCATACAAGTATATTTTTTGGGTACAAGTACCCCCAGGACTCGATGGAAGGAAACTGACAGGACTCATCCCTTTGAATTCAATACCAACGTCCACATCATAGTAATGAATTCACCATATACTAAATAAAACATCACTTTAAGCACTTGAAAATACTAACATGTATTTTTATAGGAAATGCAAGCTAACACTTCATAACTCATTCCACAAGATCTTACAACAAACATATAACATGCATTCAAGGTACATAATTAAGGATTTCATGCTAACATATTACCATCCATTCACTAAAGCTTTTTAACAAACACTTGGCATGCTTAGCTTATACCAAACTTGGGGATTTCTAGTCAACATGGTCATAATGACCCAATTTTCTTCATACAAGCATTTTATCAAACATGTAGGGAGCATGCTTTAGTTATTCAACAATTACTACTTATAAATATCATGGCTCCATCAACTAATTCATCATACAAGGATTTCAACATGATATGATCATAGTTCAACACACATAGAAAAATATGATTATTTCCAACGTCAGTCAACGTATAACAACATCACACTTCAATCATCTTGGTCTTGACACAATTAATTACACCAATTAACATGATTACATAATTCAACATCCTCCTTGAAGAGGCTTTATTATGAACACCACAAAATCAACACATACTAGGGTCAAAGCTTGAGTCTTTATCATCAAATCATGAATTTAATTTCAACCACATAAAGAACTTCAATTTCAAACGATATAAATCATAAAAACTCATAAAAAAATATCATCTTTGAATTTTTTTAAAAAGATTCTTGAGCTTCTTGGGTGAAAGGAACCCAAGGATCCACACTTGAATACCTTAATCTTTGAAATTGGATGAATTCTAATGCTTGAGACTCCGCACTTGTAATAAATGATTTTCGAAGCCCACACTATGAGGAACTTAATTCTTGATGAAATCTTGAAGATTTATGGATGATTTTTGGAAGGTTAATGTTCTTGAATTGAAACACTAGATATATTCTTAAGAGAATTGGTTGAGAAAATGAGGAAATTAGGGTTTAGATAGGGGTTCTCATATTTATAGAGGCCTCCAAAATATGGAAAAAGACCAAAATACCCTTGTAAAAACATCCCTTAATTGCTGGAAAAAATAGCTGACGACATTCGTGACAAGTCGTCAAGTTGTTGATAAGTTGTCATGAAATGTTGTCACAAAAGGGTGAAATCTTAATTTTCTGGTTAAGGTTGACGACATTGGTGATAAGCCATCACAAGCATGATGACTTATCACAAAATGTCATCACTGGGAGTGGAAATCTCCCTAGGGATGACAACATTGATGATAAGTCATCACACTTGTGACAGCTTATCACGAATGTCGTCACTCAGTTTCCCAGCCTGACATGCTGGAGTAAAATAGGCATAACTACTTGTTCTGATATCGGATTTTGGAAAAATTGGTATAGTTGGAAAGATAATTCAAAGATATTTCATTTTTTATATAGTAGGTCCTCTAATTCTATATATACAAAGAGTTATGGTCGATTGAATTTGACCCAAGTTTTGACACTCACTAAAACTTAAACGATAGGAAAACTTTCAACTTGTCCTTGAGTTAGGGGACCTCTATGATATTAATTCATGATCAAATAGATTCCCAAATGCATAATTGATTAACATACTAAATTTACATAGTATTTGAGTCTTTTGGAACATCTATGCATATGAATGATGGATTTTTATTCTAGTAAAAATTATGGGGTGTTACAGTCACCACGTTGATGTTTTGTCATATGAACCATCAATCCTTATTAGATACTGGTCGTCCAGATCCTTACCTGTAATATCTTTTCTTGTACACTTAGATAAAAATATCAAACATGTTCTAAAGAAAATGATTCTACAACAACAACTGTGGGTTTCCTCCACTAGTGCTTGATTTAATGTCATGTCATGACTCTAGTATCTTGACCGCCTTTGACTTTGTCAAGATGCACCACTAATACAAACTTTACCTTATCTAGTAGGCCCATATATTTTTTAACTCGTTGACCATTCACCTAAAACAACTTCCCATCTTTATTTTCCAATTCCACCACTCCGTATAGAAATATGATGTGTTATGGATTCATAGCACTTTAGATGCTTAAAACGATAAAAATATGCAAGTTACATAGGCAATTTTGTTAGATATGATGTGTTTTTATTATGTTTCTGTAGGAAATCAGGTTTTGGGACTATTCCAGAAGAAAAGAGTATAAGTTAAAGTTTTTTGCCACAAAAGTGGGCACCTACAAATTGTATGTGCTACCTATAGCCCGTAGGTGCCAAACTAGGTTTCAGAAATTTAGATCCAAAGGCTTAGAATTGCAGAAAAGCAGACCCTATTAGTTACAGAGGGAACTTACGGCCCGTAGGTGTCACCTATGATCCATAGGTGCTATAGTAGGTTGTAGAGGGGCAAGATATAAAGAGTCAGGAGCTTTTGGAAGAAAGAGCCCACCTATGTGGACCACCTACGGCTCGTAGGTGACCTAGTATGTGTCCACTAACCTCCATTTTTCTTCTTTTTTCAGGATTTGATTCCTAGGGTTTTCTTGTATTTTATAAATATCTTTTTGACATTTTTTAATTTGTGGATACACTCTTAACATGTCATGGCCTGAGGCTATCCCCTAGTCGTAACATCGTGCTTAAGGACAAGTGACACCAAGCTAACCCATGATCTAGTACTAACTGTGAGCGCTGAGTAAAGTAATAATAAGGTATCATATGCAAAAGCTAAACTGGTAGAAATACTGTGAGGATGGAATACTAAAATATTATCGAACATGTCTAAAATAAAGATAAAACTGAAAACAACCTTGTCTATCTGAAAGCCTCTAAAACATGAGAAGTTGATGGGATAAATCCCCAAATAACTCCGTCGATAAAGTAAAATGCTGAAAGTAATTAAAAGTATCCTGTCCTTGATGAATGAGGACTCACTACTATTGTTGTTGAGAGGTACTGAGTTGACTAAGGGAGATTGGGAAATTGAGCGTCTGAACCTATATTGTGAAATCAATATATCACAAAAGAAAGTATGCATTCAGTACTTTGAATATATTGGTACGTGAGGTAGGGAGAGCTAAAATACATATCGAAACTAAACATAGATGCATGAACATGTAAAAAGAATGCAAGACTAAGTAAAACGTGAACTGAGATAATCTATAAAACTGAACAACTTAATACTGATAAACCATACACTTGGTCATGCAAACCTAATCTAATATTGTTTGAATACTGTATTAAGATTGTGGTATCAAACTACAACTAACACGCCCTAATCTAAGCTATTGAGGTCCAACGTGTAACTTTGGTTGGAAGGGTGCTGGGAAGTTACCAGGGGTAACAACACATGACTGACGATGTGGATCGACAAGGCTGATATCCCGAAGGACGAGCATGTCATGCCTCTACTGACGGGGGACCCCTCATAATCTACTGTGGCACCTAATGAATGGTGAATTTACTACTTATTTCCATCCATAATTTGTGCACACTATTATGATTTGAAGGTATGAATGAGACAAGTTTGTTAGTTGAATATAATAATTTTCACATTTTGCTGACACATAGGTGATGAGAAAGAAAGATGTTAATTTTAGCCGAAAAGGAACCAAAAAGATAAGAAAAATGCAAGTTGGAAAACCCTAAACATAATCAGGCTCAGTTATCGCGATTGAGGTCTGAGGGCCGCGATCTCGACCAGTCCACTTTGGTCAGCAACCGTAATGGCAAGGATCTAAAAATGTTCATGGTAGCTGCGATCGTGGACAAGCTACATCGATCGTAGCTAGGCGGGTTTATGCCCAGGGGAAATTCTATTATTTTGACCAGCCAACCCCAAATCCCTTAGAATACTAAAAACCATTCCCATTTGGCATATTAGATTTTTAAAAATTGAATTTTGGAGAATTTGTAACCCTACTAATTGGGGAAAATTTTGTGTTTGAATTTTTTAATTGGAGTTTGGTGAAATTGAAGTTAAATTGAAGAACCTTCTAATTTTCCATTGCCGTCGATGCTTTGAATGAGTTTTTTGGTATATTTCTTCTCCTTAACTCTATGAGTATCTAAACGTTTTTGTCTTGTATTATGTTGAACTAAGGTGCAATTATGTGTGGTTTGTGATATATTTGTGTAAATTCTAGTTTGTTGATGATGAGTTTCATTATTGCTTGTTTGAATTAGTTGGGGTTTATGGGTAATAACCCCTAATGCCCAAAATGGATTTATGGGTGAAAGCCCCAACTTCTTCAAACCTCACATCATCCTTGAAAGGGGGATATAGGTGTACTTTTGGAACCCATATCATCTTTGAAAGAGGGATATGAGTGACAAAGAAATAATGGACAATAATGGATGCAGTTAGCTATATTTTTGCTATCTTAGAAATAAGGGTGAGTAGATAGTGGGCTATGTTTTGGGCATCTTCCTACAAATAGGGATGTCAAATCGAGGTATTAGGTGTTTTTAATTGACACACTCATTAGGTACCCAAAAGGGTCAATGAGTAATATCCATGACGTTTTGTTGACAAACTAGACTCATGGACCTTCAACCTAGCCTAGCATATCGTTAATGACTAGAATTTGAACCAAATCATCATGCACTCATGCATAACTTTCCCTTAAGTAGATATAATTCCAAGAACCTTCTCATATTGAATTTTCAATTACAATTGTGGCCTATTAATTTTTCACTTGAATAGATTTTGAGAAATCCACTTTCCAAACCAACCCCTCTATTTTAGAATGTATTTTACTTTCTTTACGTTACGAGTATCTTTTTACTAACTATTAACACTCGTAGGACTAGAAGACTAATTCCACTCCTCGAGGATTCGACCTCAACATAAGCTGAGCTATTGACAACGATCATTCTCTACCAAATGCAATGGTATAGGTGAGCATGATCAAAATGGCGTCGTTGTCGGGGAGTGAAATTTAGTTTTCACTTATGTGGTGTTGAGTGTTTCTTTAGGTATACCCATAGTGGTTTGTATTTATTTTGGTTGTTGTTTTTCCTTCCCTTTAGGTGATCTCAATAGTGTTCATGAAAATATGAGTGACAATGCAAGTAATGATGGGTCCTTCGACCGTCCTCTTGATGAAAAGAAGCAACTCACTGACATTGGGCGTACAAGTGCCATATGTATCCCACCTACTCATGGGAATAGGGTTTTTCACATCACAAGTGTCATGTTGTATATGCAAAAAATTAAGGGACTTTTGGGGGGAAAACCCATGAGGACCCCAATTTGTATTTGAAGAATTTTGTAGAAGTGTGCACACAATAGCACATATATCCCAAGAGACCATCCGGTTGTGCCTCTTTACATTTTATATAATGGGAGAGGTGGTATTTGTAACTCCCCAAGTCTATACCTCGGATGCTGCATGGTGCTCATAATCCTGAGGGATCATAAGGTAACCCATGACTGGTACCTACTGCAATAACTGAATAATAATTCTATAATTATACGAAAATTAGGTGAAAATTGGCCTCAAGGTTCAAAGTGAAAGTAAAAAGTAAATACTAAATACTGGTACATCTATCTGAAATACTCTAGTCTGATAGCCTCTACCATTTGAACAAAGAGTTAATGGGACAAGTCCCCAACTATCGTCGACTACTGAAATAAACTGTGTACTAAAATACTAAAATAATAAGTCTGTCCTCAAACTATGAGGACTCATTACTAAGTCTGTTACTGATAGATCAGGCTGCTAAGTATGATCAGGAGCCCGTGCATCTGAACCTATGATATAAGATATCATAGCACAAAAGAAAGGTATGCATCAGTGCTTTGAATGTACTGGTATGCTAAGTGAGGTAGGCTGAGATGCAAGGGTTCATATGCATGAACAATACTGACTGAATGATATGAGTATAACTGAATGAGATTATATGCATGAATACGTAAACTATAACTGATATCATGATAACACTGGATACTGAGTTCTGAATTACTGATTTACTAATATATCTGTGCATACTGATACTATGTATCTGATAACTGAGTGGCTATATCTGATAGTCCTGATTCTGAAGAACTAATCTGGCTTCTATACTGAGTTGAGTGACTATATCTAAAAGTCCTGAATCTATAGATCTGAACTGGGTTCTATACAAAGAATGAGTCTGAAATTGAAACTGTGGGAGGTAATCATCTAACCGACATACCTCTTTCTAAATAGATTGGGGCCCAACCTGTAACCCCAGTTTGAAGGATGATAATACCATGCCATGGGTACTAATAACTCTTATGGAGTCAGTCCTAACTAACGGCTGACCCCTGAGATCAGTCCTAAACTAGCGGTTGATCCCTGAGTATGTAAGTCCTATCTAACGAGTGACATCTCATAACCGACGCTGGCTACGAAGGTTTGAAACTTAGGGATTTCTTTTAGGGACCCAGTCCTAACTAACGGGTGAGCCCCCATCCCTAGGCTCGCTCGATGTTGAATCCTACTCCCAAACAGATTCCTAGTTCATACTAGGCTTGACTGAGTTAATACTGATTATACTATCTAACTGAACTAAACTGAGTTCACTGAGTTTCGTTGACTAACGGAATACTACTGAATTTTGTTAATTGACTAAATTTACTGAGGTCTGAACTGAATACTAAATTGGACTGGACTAATACTGAGTCTACTGAGTTTTGTAACTGACTAAGAGTACTACTGATCATGACATGACTAAGATTATTCTGTAACTTACACTGGTTCTAGGTAAACAGCTAAATTATTGGGTACTAAATACCCCTAGGACTCGATAGCATAAAAAGTAAAGAATCACATGACCTTGCATAGCATAGAAATACACACTTGTTCATAATGCATCTATAGAGGCATTTTATAAAACACTTGAATTCCATGATCTAATATACACGCTAACATGATATAATCTCACTATTTAATTCACATGAACAACTCATCAAATACTTGGAAGGCATTGTATATACACATAGTACTAATCAACATATGAGCATCACAATTTCAAGGCTTTAACACGAATTCACGTGGTACTACATACATAATGATTGTTTTTACATAATCCTGCACTTAATCAAGGAATAGAAACCCAATCAACATTATAATCATGAATACACTTGAATCCAAATCATGGAAATCATAAAATTAATTTACTTAAAGTTTAAAAAAGTTTCTTGGACTCCAAGGGTGGAAGGGACCCTTGGATGAACACTTGACATACCTTAACAATTAAATTCTAAAAGATTGATGATAAGTTCTTGAGCCATGAATTGAATTTAAAATCTCCTAGGGTTTGTTCTTGAGAACAACTCAAGAAGAATGAATAGTATTTGCCATTAGATGGGTTAAATTTCATGTTTTAGGGATGATAGACGTGGAAAAAAGACCCAAACACCCCTGTGTATGCGGCTTTTTAATGACTGAAAACTGACCTAGCGACGAGCACCGATGCGCCGCACCGTTGGCATTGATATAATGGCCAACGCAATGTGTCAAGTCTACGTTGGTTCACCAGAATTTATACTGGGAGCTGGAGGAAAATATTCATTGATGCGATGGGCGATGTGGCACGTCGAGATCGCGTTGATCCACTGGTTTAAGCTTCTAAATGTGTTTCAACCGAAGTCTAAAAAATCTGAAACTTGTCTGGAAATACCTACTGACATTCCTGATCATGATTCAACCTAAAAATCATTACTTTAAGGTCAGGAGGGTCGTGAAATAGAGTCGCCAACCTACGAAGGCTAAAATAACACTAAGTCTGAATACTTAGCTAAAAATTTTTAAGTCTGGGACCCCTTAACAAGCTTTAATGGACTGAGTTAAGCTTAGGATTTTGCGGTGTCTTACAATATCTCCCCCTTGGGAACATTCATCCTCGAATGTGACTGACTAATTTGAAAAACACTGATAGACTAAGCTTACACACTGAACATGCATATCTGATGCATGGAACGCCTAACTAAAACTACTGATAAGATGATTTTTCATACTGAACATGCATATCTGCTGCATAAGTGCATGACTAAACTGATTCGTAAATGCATGATTGAATATGCAATGGTAATAGGTACCAAGTTTATAACTATAAATGAACATGGACTAACCCAATCTAAGGAAGATGTTACTTTAAGCTGAGAATACTGATGAACTTGAGATCATTTACTAAACATGTATGAACGGGAACATGAGAACATAACTGAGACTGAAATGTGAGACATGAACTGAATATCATAAACTGAATTGAGCCCCTTAATACATGGGCTTATGGCTGAGATTGGAACTTGAGGATCCACCTATGAGTACCCACTACTCTAAACTATATTCGTTATGTGAAGAGAAGATGGAAGGTTTTGATCATGAAAGCTCGGGGGGATTATAGTGCATCTCCCACTTGGGACGTTATGTCCCTGAAGAATACTAACTTGGCTGAGATACTGAGGAAAAGCTGAGATATTACATAGGGCACCTACGAACTAAATTGTGACTACATATCGGGGATTTAAAACTGAGGCATGATAACTAAAATGAGCTGAACTCACAACCACATGGTTGCTCGATCTTGGAATAGTTACATTCATGAAACTTCAGATAGTACGACTAGATGGAAGGATGGGAAACCCTACCTGAACTGAACTGCTGGTTTTGCGGACTAACTTATGCTAAGAACTTATATTCGACTGGAGCCTTTCTTTGACACTCTTTCTATAGAGTTCTAGTGGCTTTAGGAAGCAAGGAGTATTGGCATGGCTGAATAAAATAGCTGAATAAGAAAATCACATCCTGGCTAAAATTCTGTAATATGAGTCGAGGCCTACGAAACATCATCTAAGATGAAGTGACTATGCCTTATTCACTATAACTACAAATTTTCAAGATTAGACATATATCTTGAATACTCTCTCAACTATACTCTCCATCTTAGTACATCACATCACTTGAGACTACTTAAAATACTCACATGGGTGCTGAGCACGAGTGCATAAACTTACTAACTTATCTGATTATCTGAATGGCTGATAGCTGAATACTTGATCATGTGATATTGAACTATACTTAGTCTAAATAACTGGACTGAAACTGTAGAGTATTATACATATGAGGTAAGGACTGGTTGTGTAACAGGAGATAACTGAGC
The DNA here is from genome assembly GCF_002878395.1 of Capsicum annuum. Taxonomy (NCBI): domain Eukaryota; kingdom Viridiplantae; phylum Streptophyta; class Magnoliopsida; order Solanales; family Solanaceae; genus Capsicum; species Capsicum annuum. Next base: position 29,730,203 of record NC_061116.1, on the reverse strand, counting down.
TTGAATTTGTGAAAACTATATTATTTAAGAATGCAAGACCAAGCGTATAACATGATTCTAAAATATTTTATAAATTGAGGTACTAAAACACTGATAACTGAATAACTAATAACTGTACACTATGGTCAATTAAACCTGAAACTGAACTGAGTTACTGATTTGATTACTAGTCTGAGACTGTGACTGAGACTGTAACTAAGACGGTAATTGAGACTATAACTGCGGACTGAATACTGATTTCTGAGAACTCTACCTACTGAGATCTGATCTGGACTGAAATCTCCCACTATGTTCAAGCCTACTCAAATCTCTAAAATGCATTTATCCACTTACACATCAACATGACATTCAAGCCTATCTTCATAACTACAGCCTCATGTAAAACTAGCATGCACTAATCTTTTCTTAACATAAAACATTTACTCTCTCCCTTATAAGCAATAGCTCATCTCTACATCATATCATAAGGAGAGTTCACTGAAGGTTAAAACATGAGGACCTAAAGTATGAATGATACTATACCAAACTTGACACTTAATCGAGGCCTGAGGAATAGTACATCAATATCCTGGATTTTATCAAGAGATCTAAATTGAGGATTTACATGATGAAATCTGAATGTAGATGAACATTAGAAGTATAGAATAAGTCATGGGAACTGAGCATACTGTAAAGCATGACATGAGTACATGAGTGAACTGGAACTATAAGCATACATGATTTTTGTTAATGTGCATGAATATAAGCTATGATCATAAAGCTAACATGTAAGGCATAGGTAGTTATCGTGATAGCTGAAGTACAAAACTTTGCACTAAGGTAAGGATGGGTTGGGCATCAACCTCTCCCACTGCTTTTCTACACATACTGACATTACTACTAAAATTTAAAGGCCTAAATTTCTAAGATATCATAACCGAACAGTTCCTGTACACCTGTCGAGCTATAATAGAATGATCCATTGGGGTGGAGACTGAGAAAGTTTCTATTAAGGTTTTCGGTCTAACTTTGAAATTAACTGCTATGTAAGGAGCTACGAAAGACAAAGAAGCTCCTGAATCTAATAAGACCAAATATGTAAATAAAAGATCTGTAACATACCAGTGATCGCATCAGGAGAACCTTCCTGATCTATCTAGATTGAAGTGCCACCCTGGCGGCACTGGAAGTGACACCCTACCGATTCAGGAAATCAGACTGAACTGAAGGACAGTTGGACTAACCCTGCTGGCGAAATCTTTTCCCCTATGAGCATTAATCTACACTCCCGCATCCTATAGCCTGGATTTCCATATCTAAAATATACATCACTACCATCTCTAAATGCACCTAGGTGATGTCTGCCATATTTTTTGCAAAGCGAATAGGTACGACCACTTCTCAAACTACCCTGAGTTTTAGAGCCTGAAGCTTCATCATGATTTTCATTCCTAAACTTTGGTACTAGAGCACTAGCTGAGGATGGAGCTAGAATTAAAGATTTAGGATGAAACTGGGAACAGTTACTGCCTTCTGACTTAGGCTGACTAAAATTGAAACTACCTGTTCTAGCTCTCTTATTCTCTCTCTCCTTCTTCTTAAGCTTCTGCTTCTCAATCTATTGAGCATGGACCATAAGCCTGGTTATGTCCATCTCTTTAATAAGCATCACTATTCTTCACTTCTTAACTACACTATCTGAAACCCCAGAGACGAGCTTGCTTATTCTGGACCTATTATCTACTACTACATGGGGAGCATACCTGTCTAATTGAATAAAGTTAAGGGAATACTCTTTCATACTCATACTTCATTGCCTGAGATTGATGAACTCTAACACCTTAGCTTCTCTCAGCTCTAAAGGAAAGAATCTATCTAGAAAAGTAGTAAAAACTCTTTCCATTCTATGGGCTCTGCATCTGTTCCCCTGTCTACCTTCACTACTTAAAAAATGTATGAGCTATATCTTATAGCTGATAGAAAACTAACTCAGCACTCTCACTAAAAGTTACTCCTGTGATATCTATGACTTTCTGAATTTGATCGAGGAACTCTTGTTGATCCTCTTCTGATTTAGATCCTTAGAATAGGGGATGATTCATTTGGGTGAAGTCCCAAATCCTGGCTGCAGTAGTATTGGCCACTAGGTTAACCTGAATAGCAGTTGGTTTCTCGTTGTGAGCTTTTACTGAATTGGCTAGAGTAGTGAATGCAGCCATAAATTCTGCATGAGAGACATGCTCGTCCAGGGGATCTTTTTGAATGGGATGAGGTGATGAATGGTTTTTTATTCTTCTTCCGTTATTTGTTTTAGAAGGCAAGTTCTATAAATAGAAGGAAGAAGTGGATTAGACTGAGATTTTAACTTGAGCTCATGCTCACTCGCACGACATGAATACTAAAAGAAGGGAAACTTTTCCTAAAACATCTCATAGCCTCCTATCCATAAGTGTGGCGCGCTATACACCCATGCACAAAACTCTACTAGATGCGGATTTTAGACTTTCTAGGACTCTGTTCAACCTTAGGCTATGATATAAAGTTGGTAACACCCCGAGTCTATACCCCAGATGCTACACGGTGCTCATAATCCTAAGGGATCACAAGCTAACACATGAATGGTAACTTCTGCAATAACAGAATAATTATTCTATATTTATGCAGAAATTAGGTGGAAACCAACCACAAGGTTCAAACTGAAAGTAAATACTGAATACTGGTACATCTGCCTAAAATACTCTAGTTTGATAGCCTCTACTGTATGAACAAGGAATTGGTAGGAAAAGTCCCCAACTAACTTCAACAACTGAAATAAAATAAGTACTAAAATACTAAAATAATAAGTCTATCCTCAAACAATGAGGACATACTACTAAGTCTATTACTGATAGATTGGGTTGCTAAGTTTAATCGAGAGTCCATGCATCTGAACATATGATATAAGACATCATAGCGTAAAAAAAGGTATACGTCAGTACTTTAAATATACTGGTATGCTAAGTGAGGTAGGCTGAGATGCATGAACAATACTGATTGAATGACATGAGTATAACTGAATGAGATTATATGCATGAATACATAAACTATAACTGAGATCTTTATAACACTGGATACTGAGTTCTGAATTACTGATATATCTGCGCTTACTGATACTGTGTATCTGATAATTGAGTGACTGTATCTGATAGTCCTAATTCTAAAGAACTAGTCTGGGTTCTATACTGAGTTGAGTGACTGTATCTGACAGTCCTGAATCTATAGATCTGAGCTGGGTTCTATACTGAGGCTGAGTCTGAAACTGCGACTATGTAAGGTAATCATCTAACCGACATGGCCCTTTCTAAATAGATTAGGGTCCAACCTATAACCCCAGTTGGAAGGATGCTAATACCATGCCATGGGTACTAACAATTGTTGTGGAGTCAGTCCTAACTAATGGGTGACCCCTGAGATCAGTCCTAAACTAGCGGGTGATCCCTGAATATGTTAGTCTTATATAACGGGTGACATCTCATAACCTAAGCTAGCCACATAGTTCTGAAACTTAGCAATTACTTCTAGGGACCCAGTCCTAACTAACGGGTGAGCCCCCATCCATAGGCTCGCTCGGTGCTGAATCCTACTCCCAACTAAAAGATACTAAACTAATTCCTAGTTCATACTAGGCTTGACTGAGTTTATACTGATTATAATATCTAACTGAACTGAACTGAGTTCACTGAGTTCCAATGACTAATGGAATATTACTGAATTTTGTTAACTGACTGAATTTACTAAGGTCTGAACTGAAACTGAACTTGACTGGACTGATACTGAGTCTACTTAGTTTTTCTTGAGTTCTGTAACTCATTGAGAGTACTACTAATCATGACATGAGTAAGATTATTTTGTAACTAACACTGGCTCTAGGTAAACAGCTAAATTGTCAGGTATTAGATACCCCCAGGACTCGATAGCATAAAAAGTAAAGCATAACATGACCTTGCATAGCATAGAAATGCACACTTATTCATAATGCATCTATAGAGGTATTTTATCAAATACTTGAATGACATGATCTAGTATGCATCCTAACATGATTTAATCTCACTATTTAATTCATATGAACAACTCATCAAACACTTGGATGTCATTTTATGTGCATAGAGTACTAATCAACACATATGCATCAAAATTTCAAGGCTTTAACATGAATTCACATGGTACTACATACATAATATTTGTTTTTACATAAATCCTACACTTAATCATGGAATAGAAACTCAATCAACATTATAATCATGAATACACTTGAATCCAAATCTTAGAAATCATGAAATCAATTCACTTGAAGTTTAAAAGAGTTTCTTGGACTCCAAGGGTGGAAGGGACCCTTGGATGAACACTTGACACATCTTAACAATTAAATTCTGAAAGATTGATGGTAAGTTCTTAAGCCTTGAATTGAATTTAAAATCTCCTAGGGTTTGTTTTTGAGAGCAACTTATGAAGAATGAATAGTTTTTGGTCTTAGAAGGATTAAATTTTGTGTTTTAGGGATAACAGACGTGGGATAAAAACCCAAATACCCCTGAGGATGCGGCTTTTAATGACTAAAAATTGACCTAGCGATGGGCAAATCGATAAGCCACATCATTGGCATTACGCGATGGCTAACGCACCGCTTTGAGTCCACGTCGATTCACTAGAATTTACATTGGGAGATGGAGGAAAATATTCATTAACATGATGGGCGACGTGTCACGCCGAGATCGCATCGATCCACTAGTTTGAGCTTCCAAATGTGTTTCAACCAAAGTCGAAAAAATTCAAAACTTGTCCAGGAACACCCACTGATATTTTTGGTCATGATTCAACCTAAAAATCATTACTTTAAGGTCTGGAGGGTCGTGAAATAGATTCGCCAACCTACGAAGGCTAAAATAACACTAAGTCTGAATACTTACCTAAAATTTTCTAAGTCTGGGACCCCTTAACAATCTTTAATAGACTGAGTTAAGCTTAGGATTTTGCGGGGTCTGAAAGTATTGTGGCTTCTATTTCTTCCGATCGAATCAATTACGTCATGGGATGAACTTACCTTATCTTTTCTTGACTGACATTTCCCACATTCCTAGATGCTATAATTACATGATAAAATCATCAACTTTATCAATTGAACAAAGTACCCCTTTATGAGGTTAGGGAAATATTCAATAGGTAGCTTATGCAATGTCCCAACCACGACGTCGCGGAGAAAATGCTTCTCCAAATCTTCTACCGGGCCTTAGATCAACTCAACAAAATCGTAGTAGATGATACAACGGGGGACTTTATTATAAAGTTGGCTTATCATACGGCTACAAACTTTCTTTAAGAAGTGACCAAGAAAAATAGGGGGTGGGACACCCATGATACTGAGGTACCAATAGGATCCCCTGCTACCTCCTTTATTCATAAAGAGCAAAAGAAGGGAGATAAAGAAAGAGAGTAAAACATAGAAAAATTATGGTGCAATTGGAGCTTCTAACTAATAATGTAATGGGTGCACCCACAAAGACGGTGAATGCTGAGGCATCCAAGGCCTATGATGATGAAGAAGCCAAGAGGATTGATGAAGAGATTCAGTATTTGGCTAACTATTTTGGCAGTTCCCGTCTGGCCTATCAAAGGAATAGTAGGAACCAAGGTAGGATGGATCGTAATCATGACCATGATTAGAGGAATAAAGTCCAAGAGTATGATCATTATGTGCTTCTTCATGACCTCATAAAAAAGAAAGATGAAAACCCCATTGACCCTGACAAATAAAAAATTGAAGATGTCTTGGCAGGAATTTTGATGAAAGTGGAGGGAATGGGCAAGATGGTCCGTGAATTGAAAGGAAAATTTTTAGAAATCAACCAAATCATTGTGTCCCACTCTTCTTTTATAAAACAATTAGAAATACAAATAGGCCAAATTTCCACCCAACTAAATGCTAGACAAAAATGGGGCCTTCCTAGTGACACTATTGTGAATCTAAAAAATAATGCTCAAGTGTTGGCTATTGTCAGTAGAAGTGGTAAAATACTCGGTGATCTTGTGGTGGATGTTGAAAAGGATACCAACTTTGAACAAAAAATTTTGAAGAACAAGTTTGTGAAAGAATCAAATGAGGAAGCTCTGAAGTCTCAAGAAGAGAACGAAAAAGAGTCGGTGTTAAATGAAGAAGTGGATGATGAAGAGGGAGACTCGAAGGTAATTGAGAATAATGAAGTACAAAGTGACCTAATGCCTACCATGAAGGCCCCCCTACTTTCCCTCAAAGTCTCAAAAAGAAAGAGGACAATACTAAATTTAAATTATTCTTTGCTAAGCTTAGCAACCTGTTTATTAATATCCTACTACTTGAGGCAATCCAAAAGATTTTGGGCTATGCTAATCTTATGAAGAAATTGAAATTAAAAAAGAAGCTTGTTGAGGGTGACACCATTGAAGTCAAGCGTGGGTGTAGCTATATCATGGCTATTATGATAGCAAAAAAGAAAGAGAATCCTGGTGCCTTTACAATTCCATGGCTACTTTACATATGTTTGAAAAAGCTTTATGTGACCTTTTGTGCAAGTATAAATCTTATGACCTATGCAATATATTTAATGCTTGGCTTAGCACCCCTACTCCAACGTTGATGAGGCTTTTGAAGGCAGACCGGTCTTTCAAGAAACCAGTTGGTGTTTTGTTTGACGTGTTGGTGAAAGTGGATAGATTCATCCTTTCAGAGGATTTTATGGTTCTTGATTATGAAATCAACCAAGAAATGCCTATGATCCTTGGCTAACCATTCCTTGCTACCGAAAGAGCTAGCATTGATTTTGAGTTGGGTGAAATGAAGTTTAGGGTCCATGATAGTGAAGTGTCTTTTTGGTTGCTTAAAATGAAGAAACGACCCATGGAACTTCAAGTGGTGTCGGTTATAGATGTTGAGGATGAGGAGGTTCATGATAGCCCCTCAAGGATCCAACTTAAAAAAGATGAAAGACGTCATGCCACAACGATAACTAAGGATCTATGTGGGAGGAAACCCAGAAATGCCACCAAAATTGCTCATATCATTTTGTTTTTGATTTGGTAGAGTAGCTTTTTATTTTGTGGTTGATTAATCTATGTATTTATGGCACTATAAAGTGTTTGGAATGAGATTGAAATAGGGGAAAGTGTGTTAAAATAGAATAATAAACTGAATAGGGGAAAACAGAAGTGCAGAAATACCCTCTATTACCGCTGTTGCGAGCCCGTGCCTCCGTGATCGTGTTGCCATTAGTTCGTGATAGCAGACCTTGAACTGCGATCATGATCAAAATAGTTTAAAAGTTTGTTTGAATGCTCCATTTTCCTTACACTGTCTTTTCAACTTTTCTCTCAAAGTGTACACACTCTTGGTCATATTTTGAGTATTCAAAAGGATTTTTACTGGTAAGTGCTTTGAATTCATGCTTTAATTATTGTAGGTACGCCATAGAATGTATAAAATAGGTAGGGCCTAAATCTATGCATTTCATTGCTAAATCCTTGTTGAATTGAACTTTCACGGTGGTTTGCTATTGTGAACAGTGTGCACGCATGTGGGGAAGTCTTAAGTATCCACATTGTGTTCAAAATTGAGAAAAATGTAACATGCACAACAAGTGCTTGATCAAATGCCCAAGCAAACCTATAATTAGTGTTTCCTTATTCTCAGGGCATGATCGAGTGCTTAGGAACCTTGTTCAATATTTTTAGTCATAATTTTCTATTTTGGAACATGATTTGGCCCTTAAATTGGAAGTCTGTACTATTGAAAAATCTGGCCCGATATGGCCTCGGGTACCGCGATCGCTATATCTGAGGTTGAATTTAACCTGGAGCAAAAATACTGCACCTCCAATTCTTGTCCAAATCCCATAAAGTAGTCATCCCATGAGATTTATTAGAAAACACAACATAGTTTGTGCATAAAAATATTGATGAGGAATATTGTTGCGTTGTTCTCATGTTTTTCAAGTTTACATCATGGGAGCCTATGATAAAGTTCGCTTCATGGCCTATGAGTTCCACAATCTTTACTATGGTGATCTGCCAAGAATAAAGCTACTTTCGGAGAGGGGAATATGCTTAGATAAGGTACCATAAAAGCTTCCGATATTTAATGACAGACTCATGGCCATTGGATGAAGGTATTTTCCCCGGGATCATTATCGAGAAAATGAGTAGTGGGCATAGGAATTCTATGCTAATCTTAGAATGGTATATTTCTCAAACCTAATCATCAGTATCTAAGGAGATAAATAACATCTATAGGATCCCGAATGCAGACATGGACCAATTTAAGGATAAAGGGTTTGAACCAGGGAGTTGGATGGTGGAGAAGTTATATTCGAGCAAGGAGGTCTCTTGGGCAACTAACAAGAGGAATATATCGATGAGTGACTTCACTACTGAGGCCTGGATCTGGTTGGCCATCATTTGTATTCGGGTCTCTCCTTGCACCCACATGACATCGGTTCTAAATTTTCAGGCTCGAATTGTTGCTTGCATACTAGATGATATTTCTTTGAATGTTGGTTTTCTTGTGGTCTCTGATATAAAGTTCTTCAAGAACCACGATGGTACGTATATCTTATTCCCCTCTTTGATCACTGAATTATGCAGGTGATCTGGGGTTGTAGAGCACCCCAGAGACACTTGGGTGTGCCTTGGTACTCCCATCTATCCTCTAAAAATTCAGGGTGAGGGTTCATTGAGCAAACCCAAAAAGAGAAAGATTGACTTGGGTAAGTTGACATATGAGGAGGTAGAGTCTTATAGGCCATCCACAACTGGTCCCTTTAAGGAAATTGATGTTGATTTGAGGGCCATTAGGGATCTTTTCTTGGGATTGCCTTAGAGGTCGAGAAAGCCCTCCACCACCCACCATTCATATGTCTCCCGATCTGATTATAAGAAGTATGTGGTGGATTAGCAGACAAAGAGAGCCACCATCTCTAGGCTTGAGAGGGCCTACTCATCATTGTCAGAGTCTTACAGAGAACTCTGGGATTCCCCTGATAAGATAAAGAAAAGGGAGAAGAAGAGGGATAAGTTATTTACCAAGATATGAAAGGGGGTAAAGGGCCTATGAAAGGTCTTAAAACTTTGAGATAGACTACCATATTCTAGAGTGGAGAGCGATGATAAGGCCCCAGCTGAGTTGTTCGATTTTGATAATGCTGGAGATAATGCATAGTTTGAGGGTGAGAAAAGCTCTTGATGCATTTTTAGGGAGCACCCTTATCTCTCCTTATGCTTTATTATTTATATAGTGAGAACACTGCAAGATTTTTAGTTAGGGGTGCCTATTTTTGTATTCATTTTATGTGGGCTTGTATTATTGATATATTTCTGGATGCTATGATGTTATTTTGGATAATTTGTTTTCTAGGTTTTAATAGTCGAGCACTTTGATGGTGCCCACATTTTCATGGATTATTTATTTGTTTCATTTTTAGATTTTTACATTATCTTTGTTTTGTATATGGTGACATCGGATGAGCCTTTCCCTATGATAGATTGAGTGATGATATTCAAAATGGGAAATCATTGCAGTTGGGTTTTGAGCCAAATGTAAGGGAAATCTAAGTAGCTATACCATTTTGTATTTAGGATCATACTTATACCTATGGTGAAGTCTGAGTATCCATATGGTTTGCCCGTATAAAATCTAAAATGAGAGACGTCGACTTGGTTTGGTTCCATAAATAGAAAACTGTGCGTGGTGAAAATGCGAGCAAACACCCCCTCTGCCCAAATTTTTCATCAAAAATATAGGGCACGAACGTGAGTGACCTTGTAATAATAATTTACCTTTGTAATACCCCATACTTTTATTAGTTCAGTTCAACTCCTAGTTCTTGTATAAGAGGCCAAAAGCCTAAAAATTTAGCTATGTGCTCAGGACTTAGCCATTTTTAAGACCTTCTAATTCGAGGAATGTTAAGTTGACCTTCCAAACTCCGAGATGATGGTTTTTTAGTTGATTCATGTTCAGGGGTGTAAGGATCATGTCTTGGGTAAGTTTTGGATTTTTTGAATGAGGATTGGGTCACATTTAAATTTCAATTCCAGAAGCTCAATGCGATTCCACCGCGTTATGCCAGGGATAGTAATGAGACACTCATCGCATTATGGTGAAGGTGTATTAGTCATGTTCATGATTTATAATTCAAATGCATGTGTTATGATCTTTATCCTGGTGTATGAAGTGCTTATTATATGAAGAATGTTCATAAAAATCACTTAGAACCAAGTTGAGCTAAGAACCTTAGATTTGTCCAAAGTTTTGTGTTCGATTCTACAAGGGTTAACATTGAAAGTGTATAAATTTTAATGTATGTAGAATTTTTCAGCTCAAGACCCATCAAATTGTAGATAATTGAATTGCTTTCCAATGATACCAACTTTGCGTTAATCCGATACTCGAGCAGAAAGTTATGATTATTTTTGTCAAACCAGTAAGCCACCGCAATTATACCGCATTGCGGTAAGCATTCAAATCATAATACGGGTTATGAATATTTGGTTTAAAAGGGTGAGGGGTAATTGGGTCTTTTCTCACCTCAACCCAGATTGTAAAAACAGGATGTTAAGCATCTATTAGGGCATTATTTTCCCTCATTCTCCTATTTTACTCTCAAGAACAAATCCTAATCATTCCTTCTCAATATCATCCATTCCATCACCTCCTCTTCAAGAAAAAATAATATTTTAAGCTCCCTAATCCAAGAATCTAAAGAAAGCTTTCAAGATCATCTCCATGGATTTCAAGATCAAGATTTCTCCACCAAGTCAAGTCTATTAAGGTATGTGGGAGTTCATCCATGGGTCTCCTCCCTTTTATTTCAATTAAAGAATGATTTTTTTGATCATTATGTTATTTTAGATGTGAATGAAAGATTGAATTTCATGTTTTCATGGTGTTTTTAATTCAATGCAACCCATGTGTAATTCCATGCAAGATTTTGAATTCCTCATGCCATGAATTTGAGTTTCCCCGTGCTTTATTCAAGTCAATTCCATGATAGATCCTAAATTCATAATTTTTAGCAACATTTTCATTTTTTAAATTCATGCTTTCCACGTGTTTGATGAAATTCTCATATCGTGTTCAATTAACTTCAAGATGAATCCCCAAGTTATGAATTTTACCATGTAACTATTGTTCCCTCATGTTTAAGACATTATTATGATTTAAGTTATAATCTTTACATATATTGATGAAATGCCCATGTCTTATTTCACACGAATTCCATGTAAATCCCCAATTCATGATTTTAGTCATGTAATCATGCTACACTCCCATGTTTAAGATATTCCCATGTCCAAGTTCATGATTCTCAAGTGTTTGATGAAATGCCCGAAGCTTTAGTATGTCCTATTGTTATTGTTATTGAGTCCTGGGGGTTATGAATACCCAAAATTTAGTTGTTTACTTAGTTTCAGTATTTTTAGTATGGTTCAAATAAACCATGAGTCTTGCCATTCAGTTAGTCATCATAATCAGTTTAAAGGTTAATAATTACCTCAGAATCCGTATGCACTGTTATTATTAGAATACGATGACCTGAGCTTATCAGTTATCAGTTATCAATGCATGCACCAGTTAGTATTTCAGTGTCTTTCAGTTGGGAGTAGGATTTAGCACTGAGAGAATATAGGGATGGTGTCTACCTCATTAGTTAGTCATAAGGCACTAGTAACAGTCCCTAAGTTCCAGACCTATGGCGCCACCTAAGATTTGAGGGGTCCCTCGTTAGTTAGGGATGACACCCTCATCCTTTGGGACATTAGTTAGTGATCACTACAGTTCAAGTTCTATTCCGATGGCAAGGATAGAACAACCCTTCCCAATATGGGTCAAGCGTTGGACTCCATGATAGCTCACATAGTTTATGTCGGTTACATGATAGCTCCTATAGTCTCAGTCAGTATTCAGTTTCTTATCATTTCAGGTTTGCTTGAATAAGTGTACAGACTTTCAAATACTTAGTTGTACATCTTTTAGTCTTTCAGATTTATCTCAGTAACATAAAAAATATACACTTAGTCTTGCATTTTCAGATATTATAGTTTTCACGCATTCATGATCAGTTATCTCATATTGTCTAGATGGTCCTTAACTGATATGCATAGTACTCCACAGTTTCAGTCCAGTTATTTAGACTAAGTAGAGTTCAGCCTTACATGACCAGTATTCAGCTATCAGTCATTCAGTTAATCAGATAAGCTTAATATATGTTATGTTTGGTTTTGTATGCTTATGCATTCGTGCTTCGTATCATTATATATTCATATCCTCGAGTTATGTCAATCTCCATCATATAGTTTTAGACTCAACATTCATACAATATCCATGTTTTACCTCATCCCAGCTTTTATTCTACTTATATTATAAAAGTAAGGATTTTAAGAAAACTAAGTGTAGTGATTCACCAGATTATCAAATTATATTTTTTAATCATGTTTTAAGATACTTTAGATTTCAGTTTATTTCATCCTCTTGGTGAGTCTACTTACACATCGTCATGCATGTTTTAAGATTATGTATGAAACCAGTTTTACTTATTGCATTCACCCTCACTTACTCGTTAAATTCAAGAAGTACTAATCCATATATATATCTATGTACTACATTGTCTCATAATGTAGGTACCAGTTATAGCCTACGCATCTTAATCAGATAGTTGCAACTTCCAGCCAACAGGTGATGAGTTCTCCTATTTTAGGGACTCCAGTTAGATTTAGTTCATGTATTGTGTTTTGTTTAGATTATTTCACATGTATTGATTAATGGTAGTTGGAGGCATTTCCTAGCTACCTAAAGTCAGTATAGTAGAGGCTTCATAGATGCCATCATGTAAATTTCAGTTGTCGTCTACGTTTTTATCATATTGTAAAATGTATCAGTATTGTAATTATTCAGATTCCATTATGAATATTTTTTTGCACAGTAGAACAAGTTATTTAATATATTATTATAAATCAGTTGTTTAATAATGTGCCACTGGATCACTTATGGTTCCAAGAACTGTGTCACATCCAGGGTGTACTACTGGGGCATTACAAACTTGGTATTAGAGCATAAGGTTCAAGTGTCCTAGGGTGTCCATAAAGTTGTGTCTTGTAGAGTCTTGCAAAATGGTATGGAGACGTATATACTTTTCTTCGAGAGGCTACAGGCTATTTAGGAAATATTTCCCTTCTTTCATACCTCTTATCGTGCTATAGAAAGGTTCTCTAAGAAACTGATATAGATTTTCATCATGCCCCACTCATGTCAACTCTACCTTACTTTCAAGGTAACAAAAATAGTGGAGCTCAAATTCCTAAAGATAGATCTTTTTCAGGTAGTCCTCGCAGACAGTTGTGGGATTGCATGTAGGCTCAAAAATATCCTATCAGTTTCATCATGTTCCAAAGTTGTAAAAATTCTATTCATGATCACGAAAACTCGTCCACTAATCCAAAGTCAGATGTGCTTTTAGATCCCTCCCCAGAATCCTATGATAGCATATAGTCTAGAATTAGAAGCATGAACCCAGAAGTTTAGCAGTATTAGATTTGGGATAGTATTATTTGGATTGAGCTGATTATGTATTCACGGAGCTAGTTGTATAAAAGGTGAATCCGTAGTCTTGAAATAGTGAATGCAAGAATTTAAATTTATTGATGCAGAATGATGATGTGTTTATGATCTAGAGGTGTACCTAAGTTGATGGGATTGTATTATTTCTAAGTTTTTAAAGTGTGTGTGCTTAGATAGTACCCTTGAATCATTAAATGGCAAATGAGGCTATATACTATGTGATGTTCTTACCAGCTAAGTTATGGGATATAGGTTGATGATATGTGGTATGTTGGTATAATGAAACTCTTGAAAATTCTAAGTTAGTAAGTGTTTAAGTTATTGTATGATGACTATTGGGGCTATAGAAAGTTAAGAGTTGTATCCCAGAAGATAATATTAGCAGTGGGTTTTATACTTTCAGGTGTAGTCTTTCAGGATGAGTTTGCCATTCATGTGTATTATTATACTCTAGACTCTAGAGTAAAGTTATTGCAATTCAATTTAGATTTTATTAAAGTGGTCCACAGACTTAGAGTGATGGCTTAAAGCTAAGGGGGGATGATAGAACAAGTAACCAAGCCAGGCTCTCAGATTCTAGTAGTGATGCCACTACGTTGTATAACTGCAATAAGGGAGGATGACGCCCGACCCATTCTTATCTCGGTGCAAAGTTTTGTACTTCAGTTATCACGATACCTACGCATGCTTTACATGTCAGTTCCATGAATACAACTCATATTCATGCACTTTCCATATAATTATGTACGTTTTAAGTTTCTAGTAAGAGGAGTTCTAGTTCATTCAGCAGTACGAATCATATTTGACGAAATTTATGAACTCCAAACTCAGCTCATGCATCTCATAACTCATGTACTCCTGTTTTACAGTATGTTCAGTTCCAAGTACTCATGCTACACTCTTAATGATCGGATACATTTAGATTATGTCATGTATGTACTCATATTAGACCTCTTTGATGAGTTTAGGATATTGATGTTTTATTCCTCGGGCCTCAGTTAAGTGTCAAAGTTATCCTTTTATGTTTTAGAACCTCATGTTCTAACCTTTCAGTGACCTCTCCTTATGTAAGGATAGTGGTGATGAGTAATTATTTGGCTATGAGAAATTGTTGTATGTTTGATTTATCTACGGTTATAAGTGTGAAGTAAGCTTGAGGCCAAGTTTTTGATATATTTCATGATTAGTTGAAATTTAGTGTGTGAAGTGCAGTTTTGAAGTGGGACGTGTAATTGAGTATAAGATTTCAATATGATTCAATCCGTACAGCCAGCAATCTAGTTCAGTAGTCAAACAGACAAATTGTTATGAATTTCCCATCTTTACTATTTCGGAGGTAATGTATTCACGTCTATGTAAGTTGTAAATTCAGTTCAGTTCATCCATCTTCAGATTCCAGATATTCAGTTATGATTCAATCCAGAAGTATCAGGTGCATCATCTTAGTCTTTCCTTAGTATTTTAGTCAAGTTAGTATCATTCAAGGGACGAAGTATCCCAAGGGGGAGATGCATTTTAATACCCCAAGTTTTTATGTCATAAACCTCTCATCTTTTCTTTACGAAACCAGATCTAGCCTGAGGCAATGGATACTCATATATTGACTCTCTTATTTCTATCTCAGCCTTATAACCATTGTCATGTCGATGCATGTATTCATGAAATTAGTTCAGTTCATGTGTCATGCTCAGACTCAGTTATGCAATCACGTTTCCAAGTCATGCATGTTCAGTATATGACCTTAGTTACCCTAGTACAGTACTCTCAGTTTAACAAGACTCATTCGATAATAAATATTCCTAAAGGGGAGATATTTTAATACCCCATACTTTTCTTAGCTCAGTTCAGCTCCTAGTTCTTGCATAAGAGGCTAAAAGCCCAAAAAATTAGCTATGTGTTGAGGACTTAGCCATTTTTAAAACTTTCTAACTTTGAGGAATTTTAAGTTGACCTTTTGAACTTCGACACGATGGTTTTTGAGTTGATTCATGTTAAGGGGTGTAATAAGAATGTCTCGGGTAAGTTTTGGATTTTTTGGATGAGGATTGGATCATGTTGGATTTCAATTCTAGCAGCTCAAAGCGATTCCACCATGTCGCACCAGGGATAGCGATAAGACACTCACCGTGTCATGGTGAAGGTGTATTTGTCATGTTCTTGATTCATAATTCAAATGCATATGTCATGATCTTTATCCTAGTGTGTGAAGTGCTTATTAGGTGAATAATTTTCATAGAAATCACTTATAGCCAAGTTGAGTTAAGAACCTTAGATTCGTCTAAAGTTTGGTGTTCGATTCTACAAGGATCAACTTTGAAAGTGTATAACTTTTGATATATGTAGAATGTTTTAGCTCAAGAGCCACCAAATTGTATATAATTGAATTATCTTTCCAATGATACCAATTTCGCCTTAATTAGATACTCGAGCAGAAAGTTATGATCATTTTTGTCAGAACCAGTAAGCCACCGCCCCGCATCACGGTGAGCCTTCAAATCGCAATCTGGGTTAAGAGTTTTTGGTTTACATGAGTGAGGGGAAATTTGTCTTTTACCACCTCAACACAGGTCATAAAAACATGATGTTAAGCGCCCATTAGGTCATTATTTGCCCTCATTATCCTATTTTACTCTCAAGGACAAACCCTAATCATTCCTTCGCTCACGATCATCCATTCCATCACCTCCTCTTCAATAAAAATTAAGATTTTAAGTTCCCTAATCCAAGCATCTCAAGAAAGTTTCAAGATAATCTCCATGGCTTTCAAGGTCAAGGTTTATCAACCAAGTCAAGTGTATTAAGGTATGTGGGAGTTCATCCATGGGCCCCCTTTCACCCATGGATCCCAAAACCTTTTTCTTTTAATTAAAGAATGAATTTTTAGATCATTATGTTATTTTAGATGTTCAAGAAAGATTGAATTTCATATTTTCGTGGTGTTTTTGATTCAATGCAGCCCATATGTAATTCCATACAAGATTTTGAATTCGCTATGCCATGAATTTGAGTTTCCCCATGCTTTATTCAAGTTAATTCCATGATAGATCCTAAAGTCATGATTTTTAGCAATATTCCCATGGTTTAAATTCATGCTTTCCACATCTTTGATGAAATCCCCATATCATGTTCAATTAATTTCAAGATGAATCCCCAAGTTATGAATTTTACCATGTAACTCTATTGTTCCCTCATGTCTAAGACATTCTTTTGATTCAAGTTATGATCTTTACACATATTGATGAAATGCCCATGTTCTATTTCACGTGAATTCCATGTAGTTATGTAATCATCCTATGCTCCCATGTTTAAGACATTCCCATGTTCAAGTTCATGATTCCTAAGTGTTTGATGAAATGCCCTAATGATTGGGTTTTAAATATTGACTACTTATTATGTCACAAAGCTTTAGTATGTCCTATTGTTATTGTTATCGAGTCCTGGGGGTTATGAATACCCAAAATTTAGTTGTTTACTTAGTTTCAGTATTTTTAGAATGGTTTCAGATAAACCATGAGTCTTGCCATCTAGTTAGTCATCATAATCAGTTTAAAGGTTAATAATTACCTCAGAATCAGTATGCACTGTTATTTTTAGAATACTATGACCTGAGCTTATCAATTATTAGTTATCAATGTATGCACCAGTTAGTATTTTAGTGTCTTTTAGTTGAGAGTAGGATTTAGCACCTAGCGAATATATGGATGGTGTCTGCCCCGTCATTTGGGCATAAAGCACTAGTAGCAGTCCCTAAGTTTCAGACCTACGATGCCACCGTAGATTTGTGGGGTCCCCCATCAGTTAGGCATGACAACCTCGTCCTTCGAGATATTAGTTAGTGATCACTACAGTTCAGTTTCTATCCCGATGGCAAGGATAGAACAGCCCTCCCCAACTTAGGTCAAACGTTGGACTCTATAATAGCTCACATGGTTTATGTCGATTACATGATAGCTCCCACAGTATCAGTCAGTATTCAGTGTGTTATCTGTTCATGTTTGCTTGACTAAGTGTACGGACTTTCAAATACTCAATTTTATAGCTTTTAGTCTTTCAGATTTCAAATTTATCTCTGTAACATAACAAATATACACTTAGTCTTGCATTCTCAGATATTTCAGTTTTCACGCATTCATGCTTAGTTATCTCATGTTGTTCAGATAGTCCTTACCTCATATGCATAGTACTCCACAGTTTCAATCTAGTTGTTCAGACTAAGTACAGTTTAGCCTTACATGACCAGTATTCAGCTATCAGTCATTCAGTTAATTAGATAAGCTTAGTATATGTTATGTTTGGTTTTGTATGTTTATGCATTCGTGCTCCATATGATTGTATATTCAGATCCTCGAGTTATGTAAGTCTTCATCATGTAGTTTCAAACTCAGTATTCATACAATATCTATATTTTACCGTATCCCAGCTTTTATTCTACTTATATTATAAATGTAAGGTTTTTAATAAAACTAAGTGTATTGATTCACCAGCTTATTAAATTATATTTGTTACTCATGTTTTAAGATACTTCAGCTTTCAGTTTATTTCAGTCTCTTGGTGAGTCTACTTACACCTAGTCATGCATGTTTTAAGATTATGTATGAAACTAGTTTTACTTTTGCATTCACCCCTACTTACTCAGTACATTCCAGAAGTACTGATCCATATATATGTTTATGTGCTACATTTTCCCATAATGCAGGCGCCAGTTATATCCTACACATCATAATCAGACAGTTGCAGCTTCTAGTCAGCAGGTGATGAGTTCTCATATTTCGACGACTCCAGTCAGATTTAATATATGTATTATGTTGTGCTTTGATATTTCCATACGTATTGGTTAGTGGTAGTTGGAGGCATGTCCCAGCTACCTAAAGTTAGTAAAGTAGAGGCTTCATAGATGTCAGTCAGAGTCAGTCAAGTAAATTTTAGTTGTCTCCTCAGTTTTTATCAGATTGTGAATTATATCATCATTGTAATTATTCAGATTCCATTATGATTATTTTTCCACATTGCAAAACAAGTTCTTAAATATATTATTATAAATCAGTTAATGGGTTAGCTTGGGACCACTTGTGGTTGCAAGAACCGTGTGACGTCTAGGGTGTACTCCTAGGGTGTTACAAAATCTTTTTATGACTACAAAATTTTGGCTTGTGGAAATTGGTAAATACTCTATTTTGTCTCTAGTGGGAAGGGAAATTGAGACCCCTTGAAGAGTTTGCATTCCATGTGCGGTGAGCATATTTGTCTAAATCTCATGCATACTTGTACTATCTAGAACTTTCCCCGCTAGTCTCTTAAGACTAATTTTGATTATGTTTGGTTGGTGAAATAATCGTAGGCCATCTTTTTGAACATAGTAACCCACTTTAGCCTAAATTGCCTACCTATGCATAGAATAGTACCCTTAGTTACCCAATTTGAGCCTTCAAGCCTTTCTTTGACAACCACATTACAAGCCTCAAACCATTCAATGTTTTTCCCTCTCTTGAACCCTACCCTCTTTGAAAATAAAAAATGAAAATTAAGGCTAAATACCTAAGTTGGGGGTGGTAAGTTTGGAAGAGAGGACCTCGAGCCAAGGTAGTTTAAGTGGATTCCTAGGAGCTAAGCAATGAAAAAGTGAAAAATAAAGAAATGATGAAAAGAATAATGAGGTAATAAGTGAATAAAAGATGCTTTCAAAATGTTGGGTAAATCAAGGTAGCTAAAATAGGCATATGAAAAGTGTGAAAACAAAATAAGGGGTCCATGGTCAAAAGTTGGATGGAATAGTATGATGTAGATGTTCGGGGAGGGTACAGACACTTTGTTCCTAAATGATATCCTACCCTTCCACAAATCTATGCTACAAGCTCAAAAAGCCCTTTAAGATCTCCAACCAAGTGTACTCATTGTAGTGACGATTGAAAATAAGGGCAAGCCTATGGTATGGTACTTGTTAGCATCAAGAGTCTCTACGACAGAGAGAGAGCTTCGTACTTAAATCCCTTGTTACATGTCAGATAATTTGGTATGTGGGGGATATTCTTCTTATGAAGAGGTATGTAAACAACTTGAGGTGGGTGATATTTCATCTTCCAAAAAATAAGGCAAAAAAGGTATAGTGGAGTTGAGGTCAAAGGAGATTCACTTCTAGAGTGTTAGTGATTGTTGCATTGTTTTTCCTTTAAGTTCGTTGCATTTTTGAAAGTGCATTTCATGTTTAGGGGGTGTCGTGAGATTAGCTTTGCCAATGTTTGAAGACCTATTTGTGGTAGTCATCAAGTTTGAAGTATTATGATCATTGGATTGCATAAATGGGTTTAAATTTGCATCGCCTCATTGAGTAAGAGGTAGTTTTGCTTGAGGACAAGCAAAAGTTTAAGTTGAGGGTGTTGATGAGTGGTGAGTTTACCACTCATTTGCATCCAAATTTCATGCACACTACTATGATTGAAGTTATAAATGAGACAAGTTTGTTAGTTGAATACACTAATTTCCACATTTTACAGGCATATAGGTAATGAGAAATAAAGATGTGGATTTTAGACGAAAAGGTACCTAAAGGAGAAGAAAAATACAAGCTAAAAACCCTGCATGTAATCAGGCTTAGTTACCGCGATTGCGGTCTGAGTTTCGCGATCACGGCTAGTCCACTTTGGTCAGCAGCCACGATCCTAAAAATCTAAAGGCATTCACGTTAACTACGATCATGGATAGGCTTCAGTGATCGCGGCTAGGCGAGTCTATGCCTAGGGGCAATTCAATCATTTTGCTCAGTCAACTTCAAATCCTTTATAATGCTAAAACCCTTTCCCATTTGGCATATTAGATTTTCAAGAATTGAATTTTGGAGAATTTGTAACCTATCTAATTGGGGAAACTTTTGTGTTTGAATTTTCTTATTAGAATTTGGTGAAATTGAAGTTAAATTGAAGAACCTTCTAATTTTCCATTGCCATGGATGCTTTGAATGAACCTTTTGGTATATTTCTTCTTCTTAACTCCATGAGTTTTGAAACATTCTCGTCTTGAGATTATGTTGAACTAAGGTGCAATTATGTGTAGGTTGTGATGTATTTGTGTAGATTCTAGTTTTTTGATGATGGATTTCACTATTGCTTATTTGAATTAGTTGGGGTTTGTGAGTGATAACCCCAAATGCCCAAAATAGATTGATGGCTGAAAACCCCAAGTTCTTGAAAGCTCACATCATCCTTGAAAGAGGGATGTGAGTGTACTTTTGAAACCCATATCATCATTGAAAGAGGGATATGGGTGAAAAAGAAATAGTGGACAATAATGGATATAATTTTCTATCTTTTCTCTATCTTAGAAATAAGGGTGAGTAGAGAGTTTCCTATGTTTTGGTCATGTTACTAGAAATAGTAATGCCTAATTGAGGTATTAGGTGGTTTTAATTGACACACTCTTTAGGTAGCTGAAAGGGTCAATGAATGATATTCATGAGGTTTTGTTGACAAACTAGCTTCATGAACCTTCAACCTAACCTATTATATTGTTAATGACTAGAATTTTCACCAGTGCATAACTTTCCCTTAGGTAGATGTAATCCCAAGATCTTTCTCATATTGAGTTTTCAATCACAATTGTTGCCTATTGATTGTTTGCTTAAATAGATTTTGATCAATCAACGTTCCAATGATAAGGAGCAACTCCATGACATGGACATACAAGTGACATCCATATCCCGCCTACTCATTGGAACGGGGTCTTTCACGTCACGAGTGTCATATTTCATATGCTATAAATGAAGGGTCTTTTGGGGACAAGCCAATGAGGACCCCAATTTGCATTTGAAGAGTTTTGTAGAAGTGTGCATACCCTTTGATATTGTACACATATCCCAAGTATCCATATAGTTATGCCTCTTTCCATTTTTTCTAATGAGAGAGGTGGTATTATGGTTTTGATCTATTTCGGCCGGGTCAATTACATCATGGGATGAACTTACCGTTGCCTTCCTTGACCGATATTTCCCACCATCTAAGATGTTACAATTGCGTGATGAAATCATCAACTTTCGTCAATTGAACAGAGAAACTCTTTATGAGGTTTGGGAAACATTCAATGGGAAGCTCATGCAATGCCCCAACCATGAGGTCTCGGATAAGATGCTTCTCCAAATCTTCTACCAGGACTTAGACCAACACAACAAAACCGTGGTATAAAATGTGCAGGGGGCTCTCTTGTGAAGCTGGCTTATCATGCGGCTACAAACTTGCTTGAAGAAGTGACCAAGCGAAATCGGGGGTGGTACACCCATGATACCGAGGTAAAAAAGGGATCCCCTACTACCTCCTTTGTTGATAATAAGCAAAAGAAGAGAGATGAAGAGAGGGAGGAAAACATGAAAAAAATGATGATGCAATTAGAGCTTCTAACTAAGTATGTAATGGGTTCACCCCCAAAGATAGTGAATGTCATGGCATCCAAGGCCTATGATGATGAAGAGGCCAAGATTCTTGATGAAGAGATTCAGTATTTGGCTAACTATTCGGAGGGTTCCTGCCCGGCCTATAAAAGGCAAGGTGGGAACCAAGGTTGGATGGATGATACTTTAAATACAATAACATTATTTAAAACATTGTAAGGAAATGCATTATTCAAATACGTAAAACATAGTACATTTCACTAAACTGAAATAATCCATGAATTTGAATATCGGAGTACGATAAACTTGAGAGGACAATATGTTCACATGGTTTAATTCATGAATAGGTAAATTAACATGGTGTCAACTGAATATGATATGGGCGATTTAAATTCAAAGCATGTAATAATATAATTCACATGGGGAAATATATAGGCATGTCTTGAATTCCAAACTAGTAAGAGAACATAGAGTAAATTCATACTTAACATTTTAATTTCATGAAAAGGGGATAAAGAGTTCATACTTGAACAAAAAGGGATATTTGGGACTCAATGGGTGGAAGGAACCCATTGATGAATACCTCACATAACTTAATATCTTGAATTCTTGAAGAAGAAGCTTGGAATTGAGACCTTGAATGGTTGAATCCTTGGGAAGATACTTGAATTTACTTTTTTAGGAATGGGGATGAGTTTTACATGTTAACTGATGGGGAATGAGGCAAATAATGACCCTCTTGTGGTTTTTAATTCATGAATTGAGTGTTTGGGGAGAGGGGAAAGGACTAAAATACCCCCTTGAAAATTTAATGAGGCTGCAGGAAAAACACAGCCTCCGTTATACGATGTGTATTGTGGAGGTCCTGCCTTCGTGACACGCCTAAATCGTGAAGGCATTTTGCCTCCAAAGTCCAAAAACACCCCGAACCTATTTCAAAAGTTTCAAAACTCTTTTAGATGACCCTTTGAACATCTCTAAACATGTTTCAACTCAAAAATCAATGTTTCAAACTCGGAAAGGCCAAAAATAAAATCTTTGAAATTTTGAGGTCTTAAAATGGATAAGTCCTTTGTACTTGGTGTGAATTAATGCCTTGGACCTCTTTAACATGTGTTTAGTAGCTGAAACGTGCCTAGAATCTTGTGGGGTATTATAATATCTCCTTCTTGGGATCATTCGTCCCTAAATGAAACTGTTTGAGCTTAGATACTAGGAAAACTAAGATCGTGTACTGAATACTTGTGAGCTGAATCATGATTAAATTACTAAATCGAAAACATGATACGTGGACTGAACTAAATTTAAGAATGCATGCAATGACATGAGTATGGTTATATAGATGATATAGAAAATGAGAGCATCACTTAAGAAAACTATTACCTCATGTTGGATCTAAATTCATAGAGAAGAGATGAGGATACTTATCTCGTATATCTACTTCTGTTTCCCAAGTAGCTCCCTCAACGAACTGATTTCGCCATAGAATCTTAACCAAATGGACTTCTTTATTCCTTAAACTATGAGTCTGACGGTCAAGGATCTCAACTTGGACTTCTTTGTAGGAGAGACTATCTTTACATCCACACTCTTTAAAGGAACAACAGAAGCTAAGTCACCAATAAATTTCTTTTACACACTCTCTAAAGGAACAATAGAAGTTGAGTCACCAATACATGTCTTTTACAAAGAGACATGGAACACCGGATGCATTGAAGCCAAACTGCAGGCAACTCTAACTCATAAGCTACCTTCCCAAAATGGTTCAAAATTCTGTATGGCCCAACATAGCGAGGATTGAGCTTCCCCTTCTTGCCAAATATTTTCACCTCTTTCACAGATGGAATTCTCAAATAAACTAAGTCACTAATGTCAAACTCAAGATCTCTTTTCCTCACATCAACATAAGATTTATTATGACTTTGGGTTTTCAGTCTTTCTCGAATTAACTGAACTTTCTCCATCGCCTCATACACTGAATCTGGACCTATCACAGCAGCCTCACCTACTTCAAACCAACCAATAGGAGATCTACACCTCCTTCTATAGAGAGTCTCAAATGGAGTCATCTGAATACTAGAGTGTTAACTGATGTTGTAGAGAAACTAGATCAAAGGTATGTGGTCATCCTAACTACCCTTAAAGTCGATAACATGATCCCTTAATAAATCCTCTAAATTCTGAATGATCCGCTCTGCCTGACCATCTATCCGAGGATAAAAAACTGTACTGAGATAAACTTGGGTACCAAGACCTTTCTGAAAAACCTTCCCAAAGTGAGAGGTAAGATGAGTACCTCTATCTAAAATGATGTTAAATGGAACCCCATGCAACTTTACCAACTCCCTGAGATAGATTCTAGCATAATCCTCAGTTGAATACGAGGTATGAACTAGCAAGAAATGGGTTGAATTGGTCATTCTATCTACAATGACCAAATAAAATCATGCTAACCATTAGTACGAGGTAATCCTGACACAAAATCCATGTTCACCACCTCCTACTTCCAAGTGGGGATACTGAAAATATATACACACATATATATAACATAATATATATACTACTTAAAATAATATACATACAACATATATACACTATATATATACTACTTTAGAAAACATATACACATGTATACGTTATTAAATATATACTACTTTAGAGTCTATAGAAAATATATATACATATATACGTATAATAAAATACATATACCACTTGAAATAATATACATATAAAATATGTACACTATATATATATATACTACTTTATTAAACATATACACATGTATATGTTAAATATATACTACTTTAGAGTCTATAGAAAATATATACACATGTATACGTATAATATAATATATATACTACTTGAAGTAATATACGTACAACATATACACACTATATATATACTACTTTAGAAAATATATACAAATGTAGACATTAAATATATATTACTTTAGAGTCTATAGAAAATATATACACATATATACGTATAATATAATATATGTACTACTTGATATAATATACATACAACATATATACACTATATATATACTACTTTGAAAACATATACACATGTATACATTAAATATATACTACTTTAGAGTCTATAGGAAATATATACACATATATGTAGAATATATAGTCATATACTACTTAAAATATCACTTGAAAGTTGAAAGATATATACATTACATGTTATAGTACTTTAGAAAATATACATTATACACACATATATACATACAAGATTACAATGTATACTAATTAATATAATAATACTTGAAGTTTTGAACATATAATAAAAAAAAAATTATAATTTTACATACAACACTTAAAAGATAAACTTATAGTATTTTTATATGTCAATACTAGTTGTCTAAGCAATATTTGCTAACATTATTTTTATTTTTTCATTGTATGTATATATGTTTGTTATGTTTATTACTTGGGGTCGTTTGATTTGGAAACAAGTTATTCTGAGATAAGTTATACTTGGAGTAGTTATCCTGGGATTAGTTATGCTGGTATTATTTTTGAGTGGTTGTTTGGTTAATGGTACTAAAAATAATATACATTGCATTCTTTTGAAAAATAAATAGTTTGTTAACAAAAATACCCTTCACCTTATTTAACTTAATTATTTTCCTTCATATTAAACCATACAAAAAAATTGAAACTATTTCTTTTTTAACTTTAGTAGTTTCTTTTTCCTAAAAATACATGTTAAAAAATTTGTGTTGATATTTACTAAACGTGTATGAAGTTTTAATATTTTATGTTAAATTTTTTATTCTGTCCTAAATTCTATAAAATATTGATAATTCCACTCTTTGTTAAAAACATTCATCATCAAAAAATATGAAAAAGAATTACTCTCATTTTTCATTATCTAGTAGAGAAAATGGTCAAAAGCCCCCCAATTTTTATCCCAAATCCCAACTACACACCTATACTTTGCAGGGGTCCTATGACCCCTCTGAACTATTTTAAAATGAAATTATTACCCCCCACCCCTGAAAGTTGACATGGCGAGAGAGTGTGTTTCACTCTCTTTAAAGAGAGTGAGTACGTAAATTATTTATTAAAAATTTATTTTTAATATTTCTTTATTTTCTTTATTTATTTTTAATTATTCTTTTCTTCTTCTTCTTTCTCACAAACAAAAAACGTCAAGAACTCATCAATGGCATCCAAGACTAATTTATCATCTTCCTCATCTCCAAGCACAAAAATCAATTGATTCTGACTTCAAGTTCATCGGAAATTTTAAAATGGGTATTGTTCATTGTTTTCAACTCCAAGGTCGTAAAAAATTTCAAAATCAATATTGTCCATTATTTCTGACTTCAAGGTAGTCGTAAATTTTAAAATGGGTATTGTCCATTGTTTTCGACTTCATGTTCGTCGAAAATTTTAAAATCTTTATTATTTTCGACTTTAAGGTCATCAAAAATTTTAAATTCAGTATTGTTCATTATTTCTAGCTTCTAGGTCGTCGAAAATTTTGAAATTGGTATTGTTCGTTGTTTCCGGATTTAAGATCGTCTGAAATTTAATAATTGATATTGTTAATTATTTTCCACTTTAAGATTGTCAAAAAAATTTAATTCGATGTCTTTTATTATTTCTGACTTTAAGATCGTCGAAATTTTAAAAATCGATATTGTCCATTATTTTCAACTTCAAGGTCATCGCAAATTTTAAAATGAGTATTGTCCATTATTTCCGACTTCAAGATTGTCGAAAGTTTTAAAATTCTTTATCGTTTCCGAATTTAAGGTCATCGAAAATTTGAAATTCGGTATTGTTCATTGTTTCCGGCTTCAAGGTCGTCGAAAATTTTGAAATTGGTATTGTTTGTTGTTTCCAGATTTAAGATCGTCGAAAATTTAATAATTGATATTGTTCATTGTTTTTCACTTCAAGGTTATCAAAAATTTCAAATTAGATGTTTATTATTTTCGACTTCAAAATCGTTGGAAATTTCAAATTCGGTATTATCCATTATTTCCCACTTCAAGGTCATCAAAAAATTATTTAAGTTTGAAAAGGAAAAGAGATAAAAAGTAATGGAGAAAAAATGATGAAAAGTGATAAAAATGGAGAAGAAAGTAAATAAAATTAATTTTAAATAAAAAAACACGTGTAAAAATGTGGTTGGCGCGTGCATCACACCACATCCCAAATGACTGGTTGTTAGTTTTCGGAGGGATAATAATTCCACTTTAAAATAGTTCAGGGGGGTCATCGGACCCCCGCAAAATATAAGTGTGTAGGTGAGATTTGGAGTAAAGGTTGGGGGGTGCTTTTCACCATTTTCTCTTATTTAGTATCATTAATATTTGGAGAGTTAAATTATATTTTTAAAAAAATTAAACTTTCAAACATTTTTAGCTATACATAAAAAATAATTTTTTATTTAATGATTAAGCATGTACTAAGTTAGAAAGGATATGTCAAAATACTTTAATTATTTGTTCATGATAAATTATTTTGGAAAAATAAAAATTTGAAATAAGATTAATAAACATTTCATACAACCCTTGGATTAATTTTGAATTTCATTTTATAAATATTTTTATGGTGTCACTATCATTTTTCCATGACTCATCACTTTTGTTACATTTAGTAAACTCATATAATAGTTCAAATTTACCAAAATGGATGAAAATTTGTAGAGTAATTAAAATTTAAATTAGAAATAAAATTGATCAAAAATTTAATGTGAGGACTATCAAAATTTCACATTCTCTTATATATAGTAGTAAAGTAGTGGAATATATATATATATATATATATATATATATATAGAGAGAGAGAGAGAGAGAGAGAGAGAGAGAGAGAGAGAGAGGGAGAAAGAGAGAAAGCAAAGTGATAATTGGAGGTTGATTTTGTCATTTGTGGCTTTATCCTAAGTTAAATAATGTTTGGACTATTTATACCACCCAAAGAGTGGGACAACTTATCCCGGTACTATTTCTTAATTTCGGGATAAGTTATCCCAAACTTGGCAACCAAACAAAGCACCAAAAAATTTATCCTGGGATTATTTGTTTTAATACCCCACACCAAATGACCCTTAAGTGTAAAGTTTGATAGCAATATATTAAAAGTATTTAATTCAAACTAGACATTTAATTTTAAAAAAAAAATAAGTAAGGAGTGAATGAATATTGTATTTTATTGATTGCAAAATAATCGAAAACTTATAATTTACATGAATGAAAAATCTATAATTTTGCATCATTTTTTCCAACTCATGCATGTTAATATTAATGGGAACTGCCATAGAAAAGTCAAAATCAATGGGGGCAAAGGCTAAACCATGCATTGGACTTGATTGTGCTCTTGAAGTCATAATTTCTTCAAGATTTTATTCGTCTTTCGGCTCCTCCTCATTCCTTGATTTCTTTGTTCCACTCTAGTCTAATCTCTAAGGCAAACTAGAACATTCATAGCATTGCTTTCCAATGAGTGTCGGTTATCTTCAAGCTGTTGTCGCCCCTGACTAAAAGCTCTCTTCGATGCAACGGTTGACATTGAAATAGTCAATATATCTCTAGCTAATCTTGAAAGCACTGGATATTATATTTCATTATTCTTCCACCAATCCAGCGTACAGATCCTCACTCTACGATCCTCTATCAGTTGTCGAAGAAAATACTTAAGCTCTTCCTGAGAATTTGTTCTTTGTGATGAAGGTTGCACCCTATCCCAAGCATTTAAATAAAAAAAGTAATCAAGATAACTACTATATGCCGGCCTTTAAGAAAATTATCGCTCCTCGGGAGCTTGAGGAGCGACAATTGGAGTGATATTTGCAGGTACGTCTTCACCAACTAAATCGGCATAATGGTTATATAATGCTTTCATATAATTATTCGCATCACTCATATCCATAAACATAGAAGGTTCTTCTTCAGGCTGTATCTCTAAAGCATTATAAATAATAGAACTAAATTCGGCCATAGTATTATATTTCATACACGAATTTATTATAGAACCAATCAAATAAATTAGGGGAAGCGCATAAAACTATTTTTTTAATTTAGCAATCATAGCAGTAATAGCTTCTTTGTAACCTTCTTTATTCTTATATTCATTAAGCAAACAAGAAATGTTGGCTAAATAAGCTAAAATGTTACAAATTGTAGGATAATAATCACTAAAGAATTCAACAGTAGCTATATAATTTTTTTTCAAAAATTTAACAAGATCATCAATTGCAGCCCAGTCAAAATCTTGTAGCATACACTCAGGAAAAGAACCAGAATATTGATAAAAGTCATTGTGATAGGAAATTTATAAGAAAGACAAGTTTTTAAATAAGTATAAGTAGCATTTCATCTAGTATCACATTCTTTAAGCATAAATATCGGTCTAAGTCCATTTTGTTCACATTTGGTTTTAAATTCCTCACTCTACATTGTCGATTATTTCCTTGAATAAAGCCAACAACAAGCTGGACCTTTTCAATATAAAGCTCAAATTTCAAGACAATCGCTTACGATTAAACTATATATATGACAAGCACACTTAACATGAAATATTTTGAGTAACAGTGGAGAAAGTTCAACTTTCAACAACAACCTTGTTGTTAGATGCATTATCAAAAGTTATACATAAAACTTTTCTTTCAATACCGTAACATTTTGCTAGTTTAGAAATAGATTCAGAAATAAATCTTCCAGTGTGTCTACGATCTTCATCATACAAAAATGCTAGAATTCGTTTTTGCATTACAAAATTACTATCTATTGAGTGGAAAGTAATTATTAAATAATCCTTTTTGTTAACAGCACGACTAAGATCAGAAGTTAAAGCAATTCTACATAGAATATTTTTTAATAATGCAGATAAATAATAAATATATTATGCATGGAGTCTAAAAATATTGGCCCGCCAAGTAATTCTAGGAATACCTGTAAACATAGGATTATAAATTGTTTGAATACAATGAATAAAAGCATCAGAAGAAGCAAAAGTGAAAGGCAAACAATCCACAATTATCATTTTCGCTATTTCTTCCCGGTCTTTCATTTTATTATAATTCTTAATTAGTTGACTGGTTGTTGGATTCAGTCTAGTTTGTGTTAGCCCACCAACAACCTCATCACCTTGTGCAGTACTTAGCTCTCTTGCATATCTATCTCTTAAATGTCTCGTCAACGAACCCGTACCTCCTTTATTGCCTTTGATTTTATGCTCATATGTAATTTCACAAATATTGCATTGCACCTTACTTTCTCTTACTATTTCCGAAAAAAATTTCCATCCAATCTAGTTCTTCTATGATATCTTACAAAGGCACTATGGAGAGGACGGGGAGGGAGATTAACTGGTACGGATCTAACATTAGTATTTCCAACTTCGGGTGTCTCACCAATATTTTCATTATCTACATCTAAATTTATCGCGTCTACTTCATTCTCTTCTTTTATATCATAATTTTTCTGAGCTTCTAAATAATTCATAGTGTGAGCACCTACACCTATTTCCTCCTCAAAAGATTGACTAACTGATATCGGAGGCACACATGTATATCTAGTACTTAAACTACCTCTACCCGAACCACCACCAATTCATTTTTACTGCCACTACCACTTTCGGGATAAAAGTTTTTGACACTTTTACTGAGGTTTCTTAATTTATCCATATTATAAATTAAAATAAAAAATATTCAAAATACACAAAAATAGTAAAAATAAATATTCAACAATTAATACACTAATTAAAAATTAAAAGTAAGAAATAAAATGACAATATTAAATTTTAGAAGTATCCGAAAGTTGCAAATTTAGAAAATTTCACTTGTATTTGTAATCGCAAAATTAAAAAATAAAATTGAGCACTTTAGGAGATAATCACCACTAAAAAAATTAGGATTTTCGACCACTAAAAACCGATCATGGATTGTGATCGATTTTTTATTTTTTTAAAATTTTTTTCTTTTTTAAAAAGTGACCACATGTGGTCGCTTTTATATTTTAAAATTTCAAAATAATCATTTCAATAATTTTTATATTAACTTTTATTTCTATTACAAATAAAATAAAAAAAATAAAAAAATCGACAACTTTATAATTAAAAAAATAAAATAATTTTAATAAATTGATCACTTGTGGTCGGCTTTTAATTAAATTAAAAAGAAATTAATTTTAAAAAACCGACCACTTGTGGTCGGTTTTTAATTAAAAAAAAGAAAATAATATTAAAAAACCGACCACTGTGGTCTATTCTTAATTAAAATAAAAATAAAATAATTTTAAAAAACCAACCACTTGTGGTCCGTTTAGTAATTGAAATAAGAAGAAAATAATTTTAAAAAATTGACCACTTGTGGTTGGTTTTTAATTAAAATACAAAAGAAAATAATTTTAAAAAATCGACTACTTGTGGTCGGTTTTGGAATTATTGAAAAAAATTTAGGAAACCGACCACTTGTGGTCGGTTTTTATTAAAAAATAATTATATGTATAATTTAATATATTATTTTTTGAAATTACACTGATCACACGTAGTCGATAACCAATATAATAATAATAATAATAAATAATCAATCTTAGATTTTGTGAAAAAATTTCACTAAAAAAATATATCAAATAAAATAAACAAATTGTGTTAAACATAATCTTTATCCTTTACTTTATGTTTCAATATATAAATAAATATTTTCCTTTGTTTATACGTTAAATGACGTTAAACATGCATAATCTTTGTATAATGAATATATGTGTATATATATCATACCATTGAGATAATGATATTGTGCTACTATTGCAGTCATAATAATATAATATATAACCGATAATTTATCAGAATATAATAAACGTGTTCTATTATAAGCTTATATACTTGTGGATGTGGCTGAGACAATGAATAAGAGACTAACAGTAATCACATCATCATAGGGTGATTTACCTCTCTCTCAAACGTTCCCTTGTGTTTAACGATCACTGATCGTCACCGGCAAGATGCCGGCGCCGGCATATATAACGTCGAAATTAGGTAAGTGGGCTCTCTCTCCCTTATTTCTCTCTCTCCCCATCTCTCTAAACCCTCGTTCTATCCCTTTCCCCTTCCCTTTCCCTCAGCCTCCACCTAGACACTGCTATCGCCGACAGGTTTAGGGTTCCCGCCGGCTCGACTTATTTTGGGTGACAGATACGGGCGGTACACTGGTCGAAGCAGGTTGGTACGAGGACAAGACAACGTTTAGATTTTGGCAAGCGTCGGCAATATTCAGGCGAAGCTCCGACGGGTCTGATCCGGCAACACACCTCAAACAATCAATTTTGTCAATAGAATTTGTCAGAACCAACAGCACGCAGGAATATCCGGTGACAGCTAAACTTTGACTTTTAGTTACTTTCTTCAATTTAGTTTTTATATATTATTCTGTTCCTTGGTACTTTTCTTAGTATTGTGACTAGAGCTATGAATGGTTGTTTTAGCTTTTGGTGGATGTTGTATGTTGTTTTAGCTGTTAGACCGGCTAGGGTGTTTTGTGCGTGATGACTTTTTCCACTGCTATTTCCTTTTTTGTTTACTTGTTTGTTTGGAAATTTATTTCGATTTGTGTATAGTAGCTTTGAGGGTTGATGGTAGAGTAGGGTCGTGTCCGAGGAGGTTAGGGGGGTCATTTTGGGAAGGGGTAATGAGAGAAGGGCAGGGGTGGGTGTGAGGTCTAGGTCGGATGGTAGGGCTAGTTTGGTGAGGGGTGGTATTAGTAAGCGAGAGGCGAAAGAAAATAGGTTGTGGGTAGGGTCATGGAACATAGAAACCCTTCATGGTAAGCCCGTAGAGCTGGTGAAGATTCTTAATAAGAGGAGGATTAATATTGCGTGTGTTCAGGAGACTAAATGGATAAGATCTAAGGCGAGGGATGTGGACGGGTACAAGTTGTGGTACTCAGGGAGTGAGAAACGTCGGAATAGAGTGGGCATCATAGTGGACGAAGAGCTTAGAGGGCAGGTAGTGGAGGTTAGAAGGGTCAGTGACAGGCCGATAACGATTAAGTTAGTCATTGGAGGGTTTTCAATGCATATGTGTAGTGTTAATGCACCGAAGGTGGTCTTGGATGAGGAGGTGAAAGTGAGTTGTTGGGAGGATTTGAACGAGGTGGTGAAAAGCGTGCCTAGCACGGAGAAGATTGTCATAACAAGGGACTTCAATGGGCACATTGGGGTTTTATCGGGAGGCTATGATGATGTGCATGAAGGTTTTGGTTTCGGTGATAGAAATGGGGAAGGAGCTGCTCTGTTGGAGTTTACGAGGGCCTTTGGGCTGGTGGTTGTGAACTCGACTTTTTCAAAGAAAGAGGATCAACTGATTACATTCCGAAGCGCGATAGCCAAGACTCAAATTGACTTTTTTGCTGCTTAGGAAGGGGGATAGGGTCTTTTGTAAGGACTGTAAAGTCATTCTGAGTGAGCATCTTTCGACCTAGCACAAGTTTCTGGTGATGGACTTGATAATTAAGAAGAGCAAGAAGAAAAGGGTCGGAGAGGGCCGACAGAGAATTAAGTGGGGAGTCTTGAACTAGAATGATGCATATTTTGAAACTAGAATGATGCATATTTCAGAACTGACTAAAATTGGGCATAAAGAGAGCTTAGGTGGTTCCCCGAAGAAGGCACGAGTTCAGACAACTCATTGTCCAAAACCGTGATTTACCGATTTGGGTATATTATTATACGTTGGCCTAGTGCCCTGTGGAGTATCAGACTCAGACACTCTAACCCTTGCGGCGCACTTTGGGTTGGGGGATTCCCCGCCGACTCAATGGCGGATTCCATATAGCCTGTGGAATATCAGACTTGTAGGGGAGTGGCACCTAACTCAGAAGTAATACAAAGATCAGAAATTGCATTGACAAAAAAGTTTTATGATTATAGAAAATGCCTATGTGTTTTGAAATGATATCTTTCATGATGATTATGACAATCTCTCAACTATTTTATTTATATACAAGCTTTATTTTGGATTTCTTCGTGTACCAGTACATTTGTATTGACCTCCCTTCCTCCCAGGGTCTAAAGCTCAGTTTAGAGGTCTTGCTAGGCTGTAGAGTTTTCAGACAGCAGTGATGTGCGCAGTTGGTGAGCCTTCTTTATTCCAGAAGGTCTATGTCTTTCAAATTATGTTATTTATTTTAGTTTAGGTCCACTGGGGGCCTTGTTCCAGTTTCAGATAGTTGTCATTTTCAGATGTAGTAGAGATTTCGTAGACTTGTTCAGATGTTGTGTAGTTAATATTGGATTTAATTTTTCATAGTTTAATTGAACTTAGAATATGACCATGTTTCCGTAATATTTACAATTTCGCATCTTCTATTATAATTTATGAATATTGTGCATTATTACAAGATAGAGAAGGGCGTCTGTGCCTTCATGGTTTGGGATGCTCGTCACGGCCAGGGCCCAGGTTCGGGTCGTGACAGAACGACCCTCATATTCTAGGTCATCACAGCATTTAATTCCTGCCCCTACGCATGTAGGTCCACTTAATGGGTCTATATCAACTTATTCTGCTCCTATCACCGTGCCACTGCTATCACAGTACTATCGGACGACCCCTAGCACATCCGGTGCATCTTCCATCGTCAGTACCCTCTATTAGCAGTCACCCACGTTCTCACAATGATTCTGCTGGATCTATTGGGTTAATGGATCTTCATCTTGGAGGCACTTCATCCGGTGCTTCAGATCCGCCCATACCAGTGCATCTACCAGCACTTGCTCCGCAGCTCGGAGATAGAGATAATTATTGGAGGCGGTATATTATTCCAAATGGAATAGGGTAAGATTTCTAAATATAACAACATTATTCATTTTTCATTTACTATATTATTATGCTCTATGAAATTACTGTTTAATCTTGTGTTGTAGGTTTACGCTCGATGCTGGAGTTAGAAAAACTACGACTAAATGCATTAGTAGAAAATTCAACGGCTATTGGACCAGTTGGCAAAAGGTTCCAAAATATGAGAGAGAGAAAATGTTTAAAGAATTTCATGTAAGGATTTAACTTATCGACTACTTAACACATTGTTAGAACAAAAAATTAAATATTATATTTTTATTTTTGTTGTGGAAATATTACTGGTGGGATGACGCGCATGGAAGTGCTATACGGAGAAATTTTTTTAGAAGAGCTAGAACCAGATTAAACGGTCTGTTGGATTATGCCAGAACAAATAGGGTACGATCAGGGTTTATACTGGAACTCATGTGGCAAGATCATATTCGCTATTGGAATAGCGAAGAATACAAATTGTTAAGCGAGAAAGGAAAGAAAGCCAGGGCATCATCCAAGGGTGGCTCACTATATACTGCGGGTGCAGTTAGTCGAATTACTGTGGATGAAAAGATGGTATGTAACTTTTACAATTTTAATTGTTTATTTTTATTTAAATTCTTAATTATTTGAATATCAATAACTTTATCATATATAGGAAAAAAATCTGTAGGAAGGTAAGACACAATGAGATATTTGAGGAGACGCATGTGAGAAAGAAAAAACCTAACTGATGAAGATGTTTGGGTTAAGCCTCGTGCAAAAGCTGCCCATGTAAGAATCAAATTTTGTATTTATGAATCTTTTTCTCAAAGTTGATATTATTCAAGTACAAGTAGTTTAGTATTTTTTTACTATTAATTTTAACTATACTTTGAATATAGGACAAATATATGTTGCTCATTAATGAGTATCGTAGTACTCAGCCTCCACAAAGTCAGCGTGACACAATACCTGAAGATGTAGAGGAGGAGTTATGGCAAGAAACTATGGGTCCTCCAGTTAGAGGCCAATACTACAGATACCACAGAAAGTATTTTGGTGAGAATGTTAGGTCTTCGTTCGGCCCTACATCCTATCCCTCATCAATTGATAGAGAAATCATTGAATCACTAAGAAATACGATTTCTAAACTCACTGAAGAACTTGATGCACATAGAGAGAGGGCGAAGGGGAAAGAGGAGGAAAGAACATCATAAATCAAGATGCTGCAGCAGTAGTTCAGCTCTTTTATTCAATCAGCAAGGATTCTTCCTCCATGTCCTGGTGATGCAGTTCGGGCTGCAAAAGGTCTAGGCCCACTGGATGATATCAACACAGATGAGGAATTAGATCCTTTATGTGTGACTGAGGATGCGGATGATGAAGACGATGATGATGAGTGGTAGTTTTTTGACTTTTGTATGTGTTGTAGTTTGAATTTATAGATGAGTTGTAGTTTTTACACTTTTGTATGTTTTTAGACTTGTATTGTATGTTGGTTGTGTAGGAATACACTGCGTATGTTGTTGTTGTATTGTATGTTGGTTGTTTCATTTGTTTGGCTGGTTGCTTTTTATTTTTTTTAAAAAATTTCCAGAAAAACGACCACATGTGGTCAGTTTTTCTGGTAACTTTACAAAAACCGACCAGAAGTAGTCGATTTTTAAAAAATAAATAAATTATTTTAAAAATAAAACCGATCACATGTAGTCGGTTTTATTAAAATTAATTAATTAATTTAAATAAAAATCCGACCACAAGTGGTCGGTTTTATTAAAGTTAATTAATTAATTTAAAAATAAAATCGACCACTTGGGGTCGATTTAATTAAAATTAATTAATTAATTTAAAAATAAAACCGACCACTTATGATCGGTTTATTTTGAATTTTTTTATTTTTAAAATATTTTTTCATTTTTTAAAAAATAATATTAAATTTAAAAAAAATATATATATTTTTCAAAAAACCTACCACACGTGGTCGGTTTTAAAAAAGCTACCACGCTTTTACCAACCACACATTTTGGTCGGTTTTGTGGTCGAAAATGCAGGAAAACCGACTCCTATTTTTTTAGTAGTGAATTAGAATATTTGAGAGAGATTGAGAAAATGAGAGATTGAGAATGTGTGAAAAATGATTTGAAATTGTCGGGTATTTATAGAACAAAATTTGAATTTTTTTTTTGTTTATTTAAATTGGGAAAAGGGCCAATTGGCCGTTAGAAGTCCACAACGGCTATAACGTTGTTGGGCCTCAACGGTCCAATTGGCCACCAAGTCCAAACAGCTACAATCCAAATTTTTTCTTTTAATAACTGGGGCGGGTAATCAATGGGCGCGATCGGGTTTTGGACCTGGGCCAGTCCACAGGGCCTGTCAGTTGAAACATCCCAGCCCAGGACTAACGGCCTAGTAGCCCGGAGGCCCACCGGGCCGGGCCCTCTAAACGGGCCAAAATGAGCCAGCCCGGCCCAGTTGACAGGTTTATATTATACTCCCTCCATTTAAAAAAGAATGACCTACTTTTCTTTTTAGTCCGTTTAAAAAAGAGTGATCCCTTTCTTTTTTTGACAATACTTTAACTCCAACTTTCCACATGTCATGTTTAAGACCAAAAGATTAAGGGCATTTTTGGTACTTTTGACACAACTTTAATTTAAGGCCACAAGATTTAAAAGTCTTCTTTACTTTCTTAAATTTTGTATCAAGTCAAAGTAGGTCATTCTTTTTTAAATGGAGGGAGTACTTCTTTTGCAATAGAAACATGCCATACAATAATAATAACATATCAAATGTGATTCCACACAAGTGAGGTTTGGGGAAGCTGTCTTTGTAAGGGTAAGGGAGAGAAGTTATTTCCAAAAGACCGTCAGACAAAAAAAAAAAAGTTTGAAATGACTTGAAAAGAAAAATACACGAATAATAAGAATGATGAAAATATGAAAGAAAAACAAGCTGTATGATGTAGCAGTGATAGCAACCAACCACGCTGAGTACTAAGGCCATATATATATGCTCCCTCGGAAAAGAGAAAAATCGCTAGACTACTTACTAACTTCTACCGTAATATATCCTCGAACTCCATGCTCTCCGATCCTATCTAGGGTTATGTTCTTAGAGAGTTGGAGATGTATAATGTCATGTCTAATTATCACATCTCCCCAATTTGATATTTGAACATCATGTTGTGAATATTTGAAAACTTGTGATATCAGATCATCATCGGTGAGTAAACCTTCTATCTAACCTTCTGCCATCCTCTTGCTCCTTCTCACTGAGTCATCCATACTCCTCCTTTTTACATGTCCGAACCATTTCAACCTCATGTCTTCATCTTTTCCACCATGAAGGTCATTCCCACCTTGCCTTGTTTATCCTCTCATTCCTATTCTTATATCTCCTAGTGTCCACACATCCATTAAGCATCTTCATTTCCACCACATAAAATGAAATATATGGAGAAGAGTTTAGTTTTACATATATGTGCATTAACAGTTTAACACTGTAAGAGTATCTACAATTAGCATATCGCTTATAACATAACTATATGTAAATATTTGTGATAATATTTAATTTATAATTTGCTAAAAATAATAATTAACCTAGTATGATATAGAAGAAACATTTAGAACTGTCGCATAATTTCAATTGTATAAAACATAAATCAATCTTATGCATGTAGGTTGATTCCTTGATGATTCAACATACGTGCATGCAACTTTTTGTCAATTCAACACAGAATCCATCTGGACTGCTTTATTTAAAAAGAAAAAAGAAAAAAAATACATGCATGCAAGAATTTTTGAAAAACCATGCCAGCAATAAAGTTACAAATCTTGATAAGAACATACTGTAACATTCACAACATGATGACCAAATATCACAAGTTTTACTTTAATCAAACATCATAATAAGAGGGTATCTCGAACATAGGGACGATACGCTTTAAGGAGCTTGGGCTAGTCAACTGTGGAGCAGCCAATAGAACGTCTTTTTTCTAAAATAAAGGACTTCTAACTTTTTCCCTCTTAGTGCCACCCTTGGGCCTTGAATACAGTAAGCGTCGGGTAAAGTAACTTGAATGGTGAGCTATCCTATGAGACTAAGAAGCAGAGAGAAGGATTTGAAAAAGACAGAGCTTTGGATGTTTTCCAGGACAAGAAGGAACCACTTCATCATATGACTATTGATAATTACCCTGTAAATTTTCACCACTTTAGAAAATTAATTTACCTATCTTTATATGAATTCGTAAAACTAAGCTTAAACTCCTAACGTTATTTCCTTCAGCTTACTTTTATATACATTGTCCGTATAAACTAGTTATAACAAGTATATATCTTATTTTCCCAAATACAAATTAAATGTCATATTTTAAAAAGGTTTACCTGTACAAATATCATTTGATCAAATGACCTACTAATGCAAAAAATTTCTTACACTAATGATGTACATAACTTAAATACATTTTTCCTTATAGAAGATCATCCTCATATTTGCTCCGATATATTAGTTGGTCACTATGAATGCACTTCACAACCCAGAAGCAAATAACACACCACGAACATTACTAAGAGTAAGATACACAAACTCACATTTCTTCTGTGAAGGACATAAAAGTAGAGAAAATGCATGTCATGAAAATATAGGTCAGGTTTCAAAGATAAGCTTTCATTAGTAGAACAAGAAAGATGACAAATTAAAGAATTTTTACTTAAAATATGGGAAATATTTTCTTGAAATTAAATTGATCCTGACTTGCAGTGGGGACATACCCAAATCGATCTTCACTCAAGAGTCGAACACAATCATCTCAGCAAGCTTTTGTTCTAGACCATCCATGTACGTGCACGAAACATCATTCTCCTGCACAAATTATGAAGGAAGCTAATATTATGACACTAAATTATCCATGTCTCCAACACTCAACACACTCGTTAAAGTTGAATTTGCGATCATCGACGTGATATCAGACTAGACAAAGGTTTAGAGAGTTAAACTCTCACTTCCGCCCATCTTTAAAAAGGGAA
Source organism: Capsicum annuum (assembly GCF_002878395.1). Classification (NCBI taxonomy): domain Eukaryota; kingdom Viridiplantae; phylum Streptophyta; class Magnoliopsida; order Solanales; family Solanaceae; genus Capsicum; species Capsicum annuum. The sequence goes on along the minus strand of NC_061116.1, from coordinate 29,690,429 downwards.
CGACAAATTTAGTCAATACAAGAGGGTTCAATTGAATTTCCTAAATTGGAATTTATGTTGCGCAAATAGGGCACATACAAATTCTTTTTACATATATATAGATTGTTGAATCTCCTTTAACATGAGGGAAAAGTTCCAGTGTAGTTGCCAAAGTGATTCAAAAACAAAGTATTTCCACCCACATGCTTAGATTATCAAAAAAAGAACCATTAAACTTGTTCGTCAGGAGCATGGTGAATACTTCCTTCGTATTCATCTGTTTGTTTGATTTTGACTTACACAAAAAGTAAAGTAAAGAAAACTTTTAAATTTTGTGGCTTTAAACAAAAAATATGTAGAATGTATTAAAATGTCCTTTAGTCTTGTGGTTTTAAACATGCTAAAGAATTAAAGAGTTACTAAAAAGGGAAAGTTAAAACTGACTAAGAGGAAAAATAAAACAAATAAGTTAAAACGGATGGAGTACATTAGTAAGGAAATATCAGTCTAACCATTAATTTAAACTTTCAAATGAGATGCTCATACAATATACCTCAAGCTGAATCCTATGGAGTAATCTTTCATCTAATTTGGTTGAGACACAGCTGACAACATTGAGTTGTCTCTTTACTAGCTCTTTAAGCACTCTTGAGAGGGAAACCCTTTCATTGATCAAAATCTCCACACCACAGTCGCATGAGTTTATTGTCACATAGTCACGAAAACATTTATCATCCTTGGAAGGACACAAGGCCAAATTTTCAAGCTTTTTTCTCTTTATTTCAAGTTCTTTGATGTTATTCTCTAGGTGTTTGATGTAATTCACCGCTCCTTGCATATGATCTGATAATGAGCGCTTTCCCTAATAAACATTTTATCATAGAAAAAAGAAAGGAATACTCTTAGATCAAAACAACTAATAATCTAGGAAAAGATTATGGAAAGTAAATATTGTAGGTAAATTCACCTTGGTAGATTCATAAGAAAGATTTGATCTAAGAGTAGCACAAAGAGTAGCCATTTCATGCCTTCTATGCCTTTCAATATCTCTATGCAAAATTTTCTTCTCAACCAAATTCTTTCTGATTAAAGAATCTCTTTCATTGTCATTTGCCTGCCTCTTCTTTTTATAATTAGAATCATTTTTGACCAGATCTTGATGATGGGGTTGGGATGGAGTGGAGGGAATTTGAATCAATTGCTTACCATGATCTTTGATTTTCTGGGAACAGAAGATCTCCGAAAGACAGTCCATGGCAATAAACCTGATTTCTTTTTTAATTTTTTGATTTTTATATAAGATTGTAATCTCTTTAATTAAAAGCGGAAGATACGTTGGTTAGGGTTTTGGGATCTTCTATTGGAGTTATGTATCACTTCCCTCATGCTTAGAATTTTTAGAGTCAACCAAGTTTTTTTCTTTTTTTTTTTAAGTTGTTATGTATCACTCCCCTAAGTTTTTGGTAAGTAATCTCTTGCAAAAATACAAGATAAAGCTATATACAATAAACTCTTATGATTCGGTCTTTCCCCAAAATCAGCTCATAAGAAAAGTTTTAGTGTACCAGACGGGCTTCCCTTTACTTATTATAATTTATAGATTTAGGCGTATTTTTGAAATGTAATCCTTCCGTTCACATTTATTTTTTATTATTTTTCTAATTTGATTTTCATTTTTACTTGATAATTTTGATAAATCAAAAAAAGATTAAAAAAAATAAAGAATTTTCATGTTTCACCCATATCATTAATTACTTATTTAAATAATTTTCTAATACCTATAGTAAACATCAATAACTAATTATTATTTTCTAAATGAATATGTCATGTCAAAAAGTGAAAAGTAAAAATAAATGAAACAAATAATATAAATGTTATTTCAACAAACTTAAAGCTTCTCTATTAGAATTCACAATTAAAACTTAAAATTTTGAATTTTAAAATTTCAGTTTGTGTCACAAAAATTCCTATGAAAAGCACTAACATACAACCCGTTTGGATAAGATTAAAATTTGGTCAAATCAGCTTTTAATTTTTTTTTTTAAACTTTTTAAGGTATTTGATAAAATTAAAAAGTGTTTAAAAAAAACGAATTAAAAAAATCAAAAAGTGAGAAGGTAGGTACTCCTAACTTTTTGCTTATTAGATTAAAATTCTTTTGGACTTGATTATAATATTTATCTTTTTATCCCTTATATTTTTCTGCAATTCTAATAATATCCTAAACTTATAGTCCTTAAATATATACTTTTTTTTTCCTTTCTTTCTTTGGCTTTGCTTCGTTTCTTCCCCCAATTTCCTCGGAGGTTTGTTCCAAAAAATTATTTTAAAATTAAAAATTATAAATAATTCGTGTTATTTATGGTGTTAACAACTTTAAAGAAATTTAAGTCATTTTAATAACAAAAAAGTGTTTGACATCACTTGTTTACCAAACACATCAACAACTTTTTTTCAATTTCAACACTTCTATCTAAATATTTATTTGCTTAATTTATAAATACTTATTTTAAGATATTAATTAATTAAATTTAAAAACTATTTTTTTAATTTTATCCAAACTGGTTCAGTTGATTTCCTTCTATTAAACAAGGATAAGGACAGTGAACCCTTCATTTTCAATTAGATTTTGTTTCGGATCCTCACTGTTTTTATTTCGGCTCTAGAGGTCCCACTTGCGATTCCCGAGTTCACATTTGGAGAAGTAGCTTGATTTTCCTGTAATAAACTGATGGTTAATCTTCATTAATAAGCTTTATTTATTTAGGGAACCACCTAATTAATTAAGTTCCAAAAATCAAATTCATAGGCGCAGGGTCTAATTTTATTAAGGAAAAATTACCTGAATTAGTCACTATTGGGATTTTATTATCATTTAAAATATAATTTTTAATTAATTATAATTTATAACCATTTTTACCTATTAATTATCCTTAATTACAATTTATAGTCTCTGTTTTCTATTACTCTCCTTCTTCTTTTTATTTTTTTTCCTTCCTTTTCTCTCATCTTTTCTCCTTCTTTTGTTTTATTTTTTTTCCTTTTCCTTTTTTGCCTTCTTTTCATTTTTGCGTACTACCAAATACAAATATAAATACAAATGTGAACTATAATATACAAATACAAGTACGAACTATAAAATATAAATACAAATATAAACTATAACATACAGATACAAGTGTGAACTATCATTTATATCTTTTAATTATTGAAAAGGAACGATTCATTTTCTTTCTACGAATACTTGTTCGTATTTATTGATACTAGTTGTATTTATTTATACAAATAAATACAACTCAAATTTTTATACAAATACAATATATACAAATACATATTGTATTTGTATTTGTAAAATCATTTGTTTCATTTGTGTATCATTATATTTGTATCAAGTAATATTTGTTTATTTACAAATATGAGTGATAATTTTGTTATACAAATACAAAATGGTACATTTGTATCAAATGACACATTACATATTTATATATTTTAGAATCACGAAAATACAATTAATGCACTTACTTGTTTGTATATAAATACAAATGATAAATTGTACATAGTCACGACTAAATACAATATGCAATTAACTTACAAATATAAATAAAAAATAATTTCGTAAAAATAAAAAGGTAACGAAGAAAATAGAATACAAATACAAGTATAATCCAAATATGATCTAAATATACAAACACCATAAAACCATAATATAAATATAATCCAATATAATATCCAATCAATTATAAAATACAAATACAAAATAGTTCTTTAAAATAAAAGTGTGAATTATATAAATTATAAATGATGGCGCAAACTAACAAATACAAATACAAGTGCAAAATATTAAATACAACTACAAATGTGAACTATAAAATATAAATACAAGTGTGAACTTTAAAATACAAATATAGTTGTATCAATAAATACAAAAATATAAATGATGGTGTGACTATAAATATGATAAACAATTATGGAATTTACGTTATCATCCATGACTTGTGCTCGACTAGTCATATTTTTCAAAAATATAAAATAGAACAAAAAAATAATTAAAAAATAAGTACAAAAAAGAAAATAAAAAAAAATGAAAGAAGAAAAGAAAAGAAGAAAGAGAAATAGAAGTTAGAGATTAAAGAGAGAAAAAAACAAAAAAACAAAAGGAAAGAAACGAAAAAAATAAAAGTAGGAAAAAATAGAAAAAAGAAGAAGAAAAAACGGGAAAAACACAATAAATAAAAAAAATATAAAAAAGATAATGATAGTGTTAGGCAAGAAAATATTCAGTTCAACGAGATAAGCATGATTGAGATTTTTCTCTTTATAAAAATATTGAATTTCATTCTTTGCGTGACTAAATAGGGACTGTATTCATATTTTATATGAATACATATTTTATATTTTATAAAACAAAACAACGATTTGGGTTGATTTGTTCTGTTCTTGGTAAAAATGGTGATATTGTTGTTTTCTATTGAACAAAATCGTGCTACTATTTTTTGTTTTATCCAACAGATTATCCATCTGATGCAATATATTAACCATCTGATAGAACAGATTTGTCAGATGATGCAACAGATAAACCATCAGATGCACCAGAGAAACCATCAGATTACAATTCTGATGTAATAAATTAATCATCTGATGCAACATATTTATTATTTGATGCAACAGTTTAACTATCTGATGCAATAGATTAATCATATATTGCAACAGATTAAGTATCGGATAAAAAATTTGATGCAACTGATAAATGATCTGATGCAACGGAAGAACCATCAGATTAATGATATAATGCAACAGATGAAACTCCTGTTGGATAAAATCATATCAACTCTTCCAACAGGACATGTCCAAGACATGATTTTTTCAACTGATCATTCATCTGCCGTGATAAATGACCCAATGTTGGAAGAAATCTAAACAATATTGACCGTTGATAACTGTTACAACAGATCACTCATATGTTGTAACAGATGTGTGACCTGTCACACAGACCATTCATTTTTCTTAATGGATGAGTCATATATTTTATATTATCGTAACAGATTACTCAGCCGTTGCTACAGGTTAGTTAACTGTTTTAACAGATCATTTATATATTGCAACAGATGTGTGATCTGTTGTACAGACCATTCATCTTTATCAATAAATGAGTGATATATTTTGTATTGTCGCAACAGATAACTCAGCCATTGCTATAAGTTATTTAGCTTTTCTAATAGATTACTCATATGTTGCAATAGATGATGCTGCAACAAATGTATGATCTGCTACACAGACCATTTATTTATCTCAACAGGTGAGTGATATATTTTGTATTATTACAACAGATTACTTATCGACTGCAACAGGTTATTTAACTGTTCCAACAGATCACTCATGTTATAACAATGTGTGATCTGTTGCACAGACCATTTATCTGTCTTAAAAGATGAGTGATATATTTTGTATTATTGCAAAAGATTGCTCATCTGCTGCAACAGGTTTATTATATGCTACAACAGATATACTACTTGGTGCAATAGATACTTGATCTGTTGGAACTGTTATTTTACTGTTTTGCTTGTAGATTTACTGTTATCCCTTTTTAATGATGCATTAATCAACTATAATATACTTTTTTATGTTTCTATTAATTTTAGATAATATGGCTTCCAAACGAACAGAAGCCGAATCAAGTCCAAGTAAAGAAATAAGTGAAGCAGCTAGGCTATATCCACTACTCTATGAGCTTGCTTTAGAAGCATTATCTCAATCGGAAGCAGAATATGATGAATACGGGGAGGAGGAATGTTCCAAAAGAGATGATCCAAATGCTAATATCTCTTCTGCCGAAGATTTGGTCAAAACCTTCAGCATTGATCGTTATCATGTGAGAATGCAGTGCGATGGTGCCACAGATTTAACGAGTGATTTCGTGGTTAAGTCAGCCATGAAAAATCTTTCGATGCCTTCAGAAAAATACTTTGAGAATAAAAATTGGATGCTTATTTCAGGGAAAGCTGCTTTGAGAAATATCTTGATTTGCCAGGGGACAACAATGCTTGTTTCCAAATGAAAATAGTATATGAACTTCTCAAGCGTAGATTTATGTATGAAAACAAAGATAAGATGGATGAGGTGTGGATAAATTACTATGGCATGCCTGTTTGTTTTGGTTGGAAGGATTTTGGCATAGTTACTGGACTAAAATGTTATCCTCCTTCTCAAGTTATACCTATTCTAACCGAAAAAAATGCACCACGCACACCCAAAAAAGGTAAAGGCAAGTCGTGTGATCGTGCTGATCTGGTGTCTATTGTTGGTCCAAGCTTCAAAAATAAAAATTTGATAGAGGCTTTGAAAGGTAAAGAACTTTCAAAGAAGTACAAGCAGTCGTTATGCTTGGTTTGGTTTGTACATAATATTCTTTGGGCTAGAGACATTAATAACAACATAAGCGTTGGTTTAATAAAACTCTCTGAGGTCTTGATCATTTAATAGCTATCCTTGGGGTTATGAAAGTTTCAAAATGACTGTCCAATATTTGTTGACTCCGTTAGAGTCAAAGACCGCCTACTTATATGGATTTCCATGGTCTTTCATGGTAAATATTTCATTTCTTTCTTTTATTATGATATTATTCATTTTTTTTCACTCAATAATAGTTTTGATTTATTGGCGTTATTTTATAGGCTTGGGAGTTTGAAGCCATTCCTCATTTGAGACAATAGGTGAACTCCAGAAAGAAGTTTTCTGTGAGATGGTTGTCTGCCAAAACTGATAAAATACAAAATTTTTTGATCTCTTCACCCCCCGAAGGATACAGTAAGTATAATTATAATTAAGTTTTTATTTTAATTAATGATTTTTTTGAATGATCTAATCATCATTCTAATATATGTAATAATTTATGTTAGATTGTGCATCCGTCACTAGTTCCAACCAATCGAGAGTTGAAGATGCTATTTTTTCTTACTTTACGATCTGTACAAACTTTATCGGACCCTAAGGTCATCGAAAGAATAAAAATAGAATTTTTTGGAGCAACAACCATTACAAGAAAAATAATTTTGGAGGGTTGGGTTATTGTTGTTGATGGTCTTAGTGGTGATGAAGTAGTTTGTGGTGGTAGTGGTGCTGCTGTTGGTGCTAATGATGCTCCTCTTACAGTATTTAAAACAAACCATTCTGAGTATGATCATATGGGTTATACAAATTTTGCCTCTCCCAAGGAATGTTCTGCATGCAAATGTCAAGACTATAGGGCGAAACATGATGTACTGATTAATGCTATTAATTCATTAACTGCTTTTGTAAAGGAATTGATATCTAAGAGGGGTTTCATTCCATCAAAGAGGATTTTATTCTCATCCACTCCATTAGAGATTAAAGTTAAGAGGAGAAGAGAAGTGATTTCCAAGGCATTATCAAGCATCCAAAAGAGCGAAATTGCAACTTCTCTGTCCGTATGTTGCACTGAGCAATGTACAATGTCCAAAGAAGAGCAACACGAGCTGAACAAGGTAAATATATATGTCTTCCAACTAAAAAAATAGACATATTTATGTTTCAATGCATGACACATCTACTGAAAATTATCAAACAAATATATGTATCTGTTGCAACAGTTGACTAACTTGTTGCACCAGATAAAGTACCTGTTACAACATATGTGTCGTCTGTTTTAGCAAATAAAATAGCTCTTCGTACCACCTTTATTTGTACCAACAGATGACCTATCTGCTATAATAGATGAGTCATATGTTACAGCAGATGGTTCATCTATTAGAAATTATCATACAGGTCTTCCTCATGTAGAAATTTGACCCATCAGTTGATTCATTATTGCAACAAAAATAGAATCTATTTGGGACAATTTAAAATAGGAGGAAGACTTGTTTGATTTGCTAGAACAGATGAGTTATCCTTTTTCATTTTGTTGTATCTCTGTGATTAGCATTGACCAATTCTGGCTTTTCAGATGGATGTAGAAACTACTGCTGAAAAGCATTGACAATATGTTACTCTACTCTTTTTATAAAAATACAAAGAATAGAAAGTGCAGAAACCATACGTAAGCAACATAAAGATCAACGATGCGCAAAGCCGAATTCCATAGCACCGAATGAAGAACAACTTATCCATATTGAGCTGATATTTATAGCTTGAGTCTGTTAAAGTAATAACCTCACCCCTCCTTAGGACTCCTTGGCATCAATACTTAAATTGTTGATGTATTTGTTGAGATCTGTACCCATAATAATTTTTTTACATTTCATTTATTCGTTGATTTTATTTAAGCTAATTTCTTAAGGTTTCAATTTATTTTATTTTGTCTATGAATTTTATTTTTTTCTTAGATTTGAACTTATTAATTGAAATGGAATACTAAATTCAAATATTAAAACTGATAATGTATCTGTTGCAACAGACGTCATATCTGTTGGAAAATATCAAACATATTTGACATATGTTGTAACAGGCAGGTAATCTATTGGAATTTATCAAATAGATCTTCCTACTGCTGCAACAAATAGACTTAGATAGAACACCAATATAATACAACAGATGACCAACCTATTGCAACAGATAAACTATATGTTAGAACAGGTAGACTATCTATTACAAAGGATGGAGAATCTATTACATTATAAAAATTCAACTTTCATTGAACATAAAAAAATTGCCACTACATGTGAAAAAGTGAAAGTGAATTGAAATAAAAAAGGCGGAACCCATCAACAGTATTCAGTTCAAGCACCTAAAATAAAATACACATAAAGTAAATAGTGATCATTTAAAACACGTAAAATAAAATAGGCACAAATGTGTTAGGTTGGCACTTTTTGCTGACTTGGTGTCTGATTTCTCCCCCAACGGTCATTCCCCCAATGTCTTATATATTCATCTTCTTCCTAATTTTAATCCTAAATTCTCAATTCTTCTTCTTCGTCGTCATTTTTTTTATATATCCAAATTCTTTAAATTATTTGCATTTGGTCTTTCTTTTCTTCATTTTATTTTTATTTTTTCCAACTGAGCTTGACAATGTCGAGCGCATCTTCCACTACTTTTTGTGATAACAATTTTTGATATTATAAGTGCGGTCATGAAGCTCTATTGAAGACTTCTTGGAATCAATAAAATCTAGATCATAGGTTTTTTACTTGTAAGATTTCAAAGGTAATATTTTTTTATTTAATTAGTTGATTAATTATTAACTTGTAATTATTTTGTAATTGTGTTCTTGTTTTTATAGAAATTGGGTGGATGTGATTACTTTGATTAGTATGAAGAACGACATCCTTCACAAGCAAATTGTGTAATCTGGATTTGTTGAAGAAAGTCAAGGCTTCTGAAGAGAAACAAAATCGAGCAAGAAGATATTATATTATTGCCGTTATTGCTACTGGTTTGGTGGTGTTGGGAACAAGGATTTTCAAGCCTAATTGCTGAAATTTTTATGGTGGTGTATTTGCTACTGTTTTGGTGTTGTCGAGCATATGGATATTCAAGCGTGTAATTACTGTAAAATATCAAACAGATTTAGGCACATGTTGTAAAATTTAAGTCATTCGTTGAAAATTATCAAACATGTCTTCCCTCTATTGTAACAGATTAGACTTAGATCAGTTAGAAATAACATCGGCATAATACAAGAGATGATCAACCTATTGCAACAGATAAACTATTTTCCAGAACAGATAAAATATATTTTACAACAGATTGACAATCTATTGCATTATAAAAACCTCAACTTTCATTATATCAGAAAAACTATTTCCACTACATGTACATGTAATTTAAAGTAAAGTGGAGTATGACTTGAAATAAAAAATTATTATTTCACAGGCTCTTCTATATACACAGTGTAATACCCCATACATTTACCTAGCTTAAATTCGTTCCAAAGATGTCAAAGACATTCATTAAAGATGAATACACTATTATATATGGCAAATTTTCAAGATTTTTACTTTTTGTTGTGTGGAAAATTCAATAAGTTTTCCATCGATACCAAATTCACCCAAATCCGATACCCGAGCGAAGAGTTAGAGTTTTTTTAGTGAGACAGCATATCACCTAAGACATAAGCGCATCGCGGAGCCAGCTTAAATAGCAATTGTCAATTTTCAGTGTTGCTCCACGACAGTGGCGCGTCGTGCCAAAAGCCCATTCACAATTGTTCTCTTTCAGTGTTATAACGCAATACCACCGTGTCGCGGTGAGATTGCAGGTCGCATCCAAGGTGGCAATGTGATTGTACCGCATCGTGTCACCATGCAATTTTACAATTGTCACTTTCCAGAGACACGACACAATAGTACCGCGTCGCGTCAAGGGTCCAGATCGGGAAATTTTCACAAAAATTAAAAGATGCGTCCAGGGTTAAATGGGTCTTTTCCCATGATTTTATTCCACCCAGATGTGGGATTTAAGCCCTAAAAACGTTCTTAGTTACTTATTATTCACTTTTTCCCCAATATCAAGAATATTCTCTCTCTAGAAAACAAAATCCTAGCCCTTGAGAATCAAGGTCATTCTCAAGAAATCCATCCAAGAACTCGAAGAACCTTCAAGGTTTCCTTTCTTAGGTATGCATAGTGTTCATTCATGGATTCCTTTCATCCATGAAGCTCAAGAATCAAGTTTTAAACTATGTATTATGATATTCATGCTATGGGTTAATTATACTCATATGGTTGTTGTTGTATGATTCCCAAGTTGGAATCTTAATGTGTTTTTATGAAAATATGTTAGCACGTGAGTTGAAAACCATGAATTTTAGTTGGTTATGATATGTTAATTTGATGATTATGCCATGCCTTAAGTCATGAAACCTAAGTGTTTGATAAAATGCCTAAGAGACTAGAAATTAGGTAATATAGCTCAATTGTGATTTATGTGATGGATTCATATTTTACCCTTATGTTCAAATGACTCCCATTCTATTGATGTGCAATGTAGATGTTTGTTGTAATGCTCATGATGTTAGAGTATGAAATTTTGACATTGAGTATATGCATTCCTACTATATACAAGATTATGATAACCATGTACTTCATGATATCCCCAACTTATTGTATTATGGATTGTTGATATTGGTCATGTATTCAAGAATGTCATGCCTTGTTAGTTTCTTTCTATCAATTCCAGGGGGCACTTGTACACGACAATTTAGTTGTGTGCCTAGAGACAGTTTCATGTTTTCATGATATCCTCTGTCAAGCCATGTTCAGTAGAATTCAGTCAGTCATGTGACTCAGGAACACTCAGTAAATTCAGTAATCCTGGTAATCTCAGAAAGCTTAGTGATTCAGTAATCTCAGTAGTATTTCATCAATCAAAAGAACTCAATAAATTCAGTCCAGTTCATTTTAGTTAATCATGTTTAGTGTCTATTCAGATGGAAGTAGGATTTAGCACCGAGTGAACCCAAGGATGAGGACACACACTGACAGTTGACAATGTGATCCTTAGAAGTAATCCTTACATTCCAGAACCATGTAGCCAGTATCGGTTGAGACATCAATACTGACAGATGAGGGTTGATGAGGTGGATAAATAATGTCAGATGAGGGTCCCACCATTCTCTTTTATGAACACTATCAGATAATGGTCACCCACAACTTATGTTTACCAGTGGTGCGGTACTGACACCCTTCCAATTGAGATTACGGATTGGACCCCAACCTAGCTATATTTCTTTCTCTGGGGCATATCGGTTAGATAAGTACGTCCTACAGTTATAGTTCAGACTCTATCTCAGTAATAGAACTCAGATAGTTCTTAAGAATTTCAGGACTGTCAGATGCATTTAACTCAAAATAGTATGAAACTCAGTTAGTTTCATCAAAACCTAGACTATCAGATACAGTCGCCCAATATCAGTTATATCAGTTATCAGTGACTTATGTTATTAGTAATCAGACTCAGTAGTCAGTACAATTACGAATTTAGTCATAGTCACTTATTCATGCATGTATTCTCACATTCATGTTATGCAGTCAGTTAGCATTGTTTATGTATTTGAACCCTTTGAATTTAGCCTACCTCACATGCATACCAGTACATTCAATCGTACTAACATATTTGCGCTATGGTGTTTTATTCTCTACCATAGTTTCAGAAGCACGAGTTCCAGAGCATCTGTAGCATTCCAGTTTCAGCAGTCAAAGTTAGTAGTGAGTCCTCATCCTTCGAGGACATGATCATTACTTTATTTCTTCATTACTTAGTTTATTTCATTAGTTGGAGTTAGTTGGGGATATGTCCCATAAACTCCTTATTCAGACAGTTTAGAGGCTTTCATATTACAATATTTTTAAAATAGATATTTTCAGACATTGTTTCAGTTTTGGTATTATCATACCATATTAGTCAGATAAGGTTTTATCAGATGTTTATCAGTTTTGAACCTTATGACATGTTTTAGCCTACTATTTCTCTATTTATATAGTATATTATGTAGTGTCCAGGTACAGATATCAGTCATGGGTTAGCTTGTGGTCCTTCCGGATCATGAGCATCGTGTAGCATTTCGGGTACCAGATTTGGGGTGTTACAAACTTGGTATTAGATCCTAAGGTTCAATAGAGTCCTAGGAAGTTTGAAAGCCGCATTAGTAGAGTCTTGTACATGGGTGTGTTGCACGCCACATTTATGTGCAGAAGTCTATGAGATGTTTTAGGAATAGTTTCCTTTCTTTCAGTATTCATGTCGTGCTAGTGAGCGTAAGATCAAATTTAAATTTCAGTCTAATCCATTCCTTTCTTCTATAGAATATGCCTCCTGAAAGAAGAAATAAAAATCAATCAGCCCCTCATCCCGTCCAAGCAGATACCTTGGACAAACATATTTCTCATGCAAGTTCAGAGCTGCATTCACTACTCCTGCTAATTTAGTTGCTGCTCAGAATGAACGACCAATTGTTGTTCCAACCAACCCAGTGGCCAATTCAGCTACAGCCAGGATTCGGGACTTCACCCAAATGAATCCTCCATACTTTTTTGGGTCTAAGTCAGAAGAGAATCCTCAGGAGTTTCTAGACTAGGTTCATAAGGTTACAGATATTATGGGGGTTACTTTTAGTGAGAGTGCTGAGCTAGCTACATATTAGTTGTAGGATATTGTTCATACTTAGTTCAAACAGTGGAAGTCAGAAAGTCAGTTGATGCAGGGCCTATTGAGTGGGGGGAGTTGGTCACTGCATTCTTAGATAGATTCTTCCCCAAGAGATGAGGAAAGCTAAGGTGTTAGAATTTATCAATCTCATGTAGGGAAACATCTTAAGTTTACACAATTATCCAGATATGCTCCTCATGTAGATATAGATAGAAGGGCCAAGATGAGTAAGTTTGTTTCTAGGGTGAATAATAGTGTGGTCAATGAGTGCAGGTCTGCGATGTTGAATAGTGACATGAACATAGCCAGGCTTATAACCCATGTTTAATAAATAAAAGAGTAAAATATTAAAATGAGAAAGAGAAAGAATAAGAGAGTGAGGACAGGTAGTTTCAACTTTGCTCAGCCTAAGTCTAAGGGAGAAAATCATTCTCAGTTCCATCTCAAGTCATCCGTTCTATCTCCTTCTTCAGCTAGTGCTCTATCTTCTAAGTTTAGGGATGGTAGTAGAGATAGGGCGCCAGGCTCTAAGTCTTAGGGTAGTGTTAGCAATGCCCGAACTAATCCCTTTTGTCAGGCTTGTGGTAAGAACCACAAAGGTGTTTGTAGAGCTGGCAGCGATGTCTGTTTTAGATATGGCAAACCGGGCCATAGAGTCAGAGATTATCCCCAGTCAGGTTATCAGGGTTAGCAGAACCATATCTTAGCCAAGTCCAGTCGCCCAAATCAGTAGGGTGCCACTTCAAGTGCTACTAGTGGGAAACACCTAAATAGACTTTATTCTTTCCATTCTTGACAAGATCAAGAAAATTCTCCTGATGTAGTTACTAGTACATTACAGATCTTTTACTTGCATGTTTATGTTTTCCTAGATCCAGGAGCTTCCTTGTCTTTTATTACTCCTTATATAGTAGTTGATTTTGGAGTCAGTCTCGAAATTCTAGTGGAGACCTTCTCACTATCTACCCCAGTAGGTAAAATCATCATATCCTGATATGTATACAGGAACTGCCCAATTATGATATTTAAAAAACTCACCTCAGCAGACTTAGTTAAATTAGGGATGACTAATTTTGATGTCATTCTCGGCATGGATTGACTTCATTCCTACTATGCCATAGTTGACTGTAGAAACAAAATTTTCCAGTTTCAATTTTTGAATGAGCCTTTCCTAGAGTGGAGGGGTAGTACTTCAGACTTTTGGGGTTAGCTTGTTTCCTACCTTCGGGCAAGGAAAATGATATCTAAGGGATATGTCTATCATCTTATTCATGTTAAGGATTTTAGTTTTGAGACTCCTAGTCTTTAATTGGTCCTAGAAGTGAATGAGTATTCAGATGTCTTTCCCAAAGATTTTCAAGGAATTTCTCCCGAAAGGGAAATAAACTTCGGCATTGATCTTCTTCTAGATACTCAGCCTATATCTACTCCACCATAAAGAATGGTACCAGCAAGCTCAAAGAACTGAAAGAGAAGTTGAAGGATCTCTTAGATAAGGGATTCATCAGACCCAATGTGTCCACATAGGGTGCACCAGTCTTATTCATGCACAAGAAAGATGGTTCTCTCAGAATGTGCATTGATTACCGTCAGCTCAATAAAGTCACGATCAAGAACAAGTAACCACTTCCCCGAATTAATGACTTGTTTGACCAACTTTAGGGTGCCAGCTATTTCTCTAAGATAGACCTCAGATCAGGCTATCATCATCTCAAATTCAAGGAATATGACATTCCAAAAATAGCTTTCCAAACTCGACATGGTGACTTCGAATTCCTATTCATGTTCTTTGATCTTACCAATGCCCCGGTAGCTTTCATGGACTTGATGAACCATGTGTTCAAGTAGTACTTGGACATATTCATCATAGTCTTCATAGATTATATTCTTGTCTATTCTCGCAGTGAACGTGATCATGCAAACCATCTCAGAATCGTACTTCAGACTCTCAGAGATCATCAGTTTTTCACCAAATTTAGTAAGTACAAATTTTGGGTAAGGTCAGTAGCATTCCTTGGTCATATTATTTTCGGTGATGGCATTAGAGTAGATCCTGAAAAGACCGAAGAAGTAAGAAACTAGCCCAGACCTATCTCTCCATCAAATATCAGGAGTTTCTTGGGTTTGGTCGGCTATTATAGATGGTTTGTTGAGGGATTTTCTTTAATTTCATCCCCGATGTCCAGATTGACTCAGAAGAAAGTCAAGTTTCAATGGTTAGATCCTTGTGAGAAGAGTTTTTATGAGTTAAAGACTCGACTCACCTCAGCTCTACTTTTGGCTCTTCCAGATGGTTCAGATAGTTTCGTAGTGTATTGTGATACATCCAGAGTAGGTTTGGGTTGTGTCCTCATGCAACATGGTAAGGTTATAGCCTATGCCTCCAAATATTTTAAACCCCATGGGAATAATTATCCTACTCATGATGTTGATTTAGCAGCCATAGTATTTTCCTTAAAGATTTGGAGGCATTATCTATACAGAGTTCATATGGATGTGTTCACATATCATAAGAGCCTTCAGTATGGCTTTTCTCGGAAATATCTCAATCTTCGTCAGAGAAGGTGGTTAGATCTCTTGAAACATTATGACATGGGTGTCCTTTACCAACGTAGTGGCCGTTGCTCTCAGTAGACTGTCCATGGGTAGTGTTGCTCATGTTGAGGACAGTAAGAAAAAGCTAGCTCAGAAAGTCCATCAGCTTGCCAGACTAGGTGTTCTCTTAGTTGATACAGAGGAGGGTGATATATAAGTTCAGAGTAGTTCAGAATCATCTCTAGTTTCTAAGGTGAAAGAAAAGCAAGATAGAGATTCCAGTCTAGTCAAGTTGAAAGAGTCAATCAAGGATCAGAATGTTGAGGTTTCCTCCCAAGGGGGAGATGGTGTATTGCATTGTAAGGGTTGTTTGTATGTTCCAGGTGTAGATGACTTAAGGCAGGGAATTTTTGTAGAAGCGAATAGTGCACGCTACTCCATTCATCCAGGGGCCATAAAGATGTACCGCAACTTATGGGAGATCTATTGGTGGAATAGGATAAAGAGAGATATGGCAGATTTTGTGGCTACGTTCTCAACACGTCAGCAGGTTAAGATAGAGCATCAGAAACCTAGTGGGTCCATGTAAGAGTTCAATATTCCTACTTGGAAGTGGGAAAAAGTGAACATGGACTTTATGATGGGTTTGCCTCGTACTCGTCATCAGCATGATTCAGTTTGGGTCATAGTAGATAGGATGACCAAATCAGCTCATTTCCTTCCAGTCCATACCTTTTATTCAGTCGAGGATTACGCCAAAATCTACATTAGAGAGTTGGTTAGATTTTATAGTGTTTTGCTATCTATTATCTCAGATAGAGGTACCCAGTTCACCTCTTATTTATGGAAAGCATTCCAAAATGGTCTTGGTACCCAAGTTCATCTTAGTACAGCCGTCCATCCTTAGAGATACGGTCAAGCAGAAAAGACCATTCAGACTTTTAGAAGAAATTCTGCGAGCGTGTGCAATTGATTTCAAGGGTAGCTGGGATGACCACTTACCTTTGATTGAGTTTGCATACAATAATAGCTATCATTCTAGTATTAAGATGGCTCCATTCGAAGCTCTCTATAGTAGGAGGTGCAGATCTCCAGTCGATTGGTTCGAAGTTTGTGAGGCCTCAGTTATAAGGCCTGATTTAGTATTTGATGCCTTAGAAAAAGTCCAGTTTATCATAGAAAGACTCTGGGCTGCTCGAAGCCAACAGAAGTCTTATGTAGATGTGCACAGAAAAGATCTCAAGTTCGAGATTAATGACTATTTTTATGTAAAGATCTCTCCAATGAAAGGAGTGAAGATATTTGGTAAAAAGGGAAAGCTCAGTCCCCGATATGTTGGTCCCTTCAAAATTCTTAGTCGCTTCGGCAAAGTAGCTTATGAGCTCGAATTACCTTCAAATCTAGCCTCAGTTCATCTAATCTTCCATGTCTCTTTGCTCAATAAGTGCATAGGTGAACTAGTAGTTATAGTATATTCAGAATAGTCTCTCTTACGAGGAAATTCCAATCGATATCCTTGACTATCAGACCCGCAGACTGAGGAACAAAGAAGTCCCTCTAGTCAAAGTTCTTGGGCGGAATCAGTCTGTTGAGGGAGTTACTTGGGAACCAGAAGCAAACATGCGTACCAAGTATCGTCACATCTTCTCCGCTAATTCAGACTCAGCCCAAGGTAATAGCTTTCCTTAAGCCTTTCAGTTTCATGTTCTGATTTTAGTTACAAGTTGGTGTCCAGTTTATGTTTAGAATTCAATTATAAACTTGGTATTAGTTACCATTGCATAATCAGTCATGCATTCATGTATTCATACATCAGATATGCATGTTCAGTTTGATGAGAAACTCATCTTATCAGTAATTCAGTCATGCAGTCATAAATTCGTTATTCATGCACCAGATACGCATATTCAGTATAATACATTCATCTTATCAATCATATCATTCATGAAATCATGTTTCAATTGTTCATGTTCAACATGTACTTCAATCTATCATTTCTCCCATCTCAGCCAGTTTCATTCGAGAACTAATATTCCCAAGGGGGAGATATTGTAGTACCCCGTACTTCTACCTAGCTTAAATTCATTCTGATGATGTCAAATACATGCTTTAAAGATGAATACACTTTTATATATGTGGAATTTTAAAGATTTTCACTTTTTGTTGTGTGGGAAATTCAATAAGCTTTCCATTGAAACCAAATTTGCCCAAATTCGACACCCGGGTGAAGAGTTAGATTCCTTTTAGTGAGACAGTGTATCACCTAAGCCATCAGCACATCGCGGAGCCAGCTTAAACAGAAATTGTCAATTTCCAGTGTTCCTCCACGATAGTGGTGCATCGCGCCAAAGGCTCAGTTCAAATTGTCCTCTTCCAGTTTTCCAACGTAATACCACCGCATCACGGTAAGATTATAGGTCACATATAAGGTGGAAAAGCTATTATACCATGTCACGCCACGATGCTATTTTCCATTTTTTCACTTTCCATAGATATGACGCGATAGCACCGCATCGCGCCAGGGGTCTAGAGTGAGAAATTTTCACAAAAAATAAAAGACTAGTCTAGGGTTAAATAGATCTTTTCCCATGATTTTATTCCACTCAGATGTGGGATTTAAGCCCTAAAAATGTCCTTAGCTACTTATTATTCACTTTTTCCCCAATATCAAGAACATTCTCTCTCAAGAAAACAAAACCCTAGCCTTTGAGAATCAAGGTCAATCTCAAGAGATCCATCCAAGAACTCCAAAAACCTTCAAGGTTTCCTTTCTCAGGTATACATAGTGTTCATTCATGGATTTCTTTTGTCTATGAAGCACAAGGATCAAGTTTTAAACTATGGATTATGATATTTATGCTATGAGTTGATTATGTTCATGTGGTTGTTGTTGTACGATTCCCAAATTGGAATCTTTATGTGTTTTTATGAAAATATGTTAGCATGTGAGTTGAAAACCATGAATTTTAGTTGGTTATGATATCTTAATTTGATGATTATGCCATACCTTAAGTCATGCAACCTAAGTGTTTGATAAAATGCTAAGAGACTAGAAATTATGTAATATAGCTCAATTGTGATTTATATGATGGATTCATATTTTACCCTTATGTTCAAATAACTCCCATGCTATTGATGTGGAATGCAGATGTTTGTTGGAATACTCATGATGTTAGACTATGAAATTTTGATATTGAGTATATCCATTCCTACCATATACAAGATTATGATAACCATGCACTTTATGATATCCCCAACTTATTGTATTATGGATTGTTGATCTTGGTTATGTATTCAAGAATGTCATGCCTTGTCAGTTTCCTTCAATCGAGTCCTGGGGGTACTTGTACTAAAAAATTTAGCTGTGTGACTAGAGCCAGTGTCATGTTTTCATGATATCCTCAGTCAAGCTATGTTCAGTAGAATTCAGTCAGTTATATGACTCAAGAACACTCAGCAAATTCAGTAATCCTGGTAATCTCAGAAAGCTTAGTGATTCAGTAATCTCAGTAGTATTCTGTCAATCAACGAAACTCAATGAATTCAGTCTAGTTCATTTAATCATGTTCAGTGTCTATTCAGATAGGAGTAGGATTTAGCATCGAGTGAACCCAAGGATGAAGACACACACTGACAGTTGAGGGTGTGATTCTTAGAAGTAATCCTTACATTCCAGAACTATAGCATACATTGAGACATCAACACTGGCAGATGAGGGTTGATGAGGTGAATAAAAACTATCAGATAAGGGTCCCACCATTCTCTTTTGGGGACACTATCAGATGAGGTTAACCCACAACTTGTCTTTACCGGTGGTGCTATATTGACACACTTCCAATTAGGGTTATAGATTGGACCCCAACCTAGCTATATTATTTTATCTGGGGCATGTCGGTAGTGACTACTTCCCACTCTTACCATTCAGACTCAGTCTCAGTAATAGAACTAAGATAGTTCTTCAAAATTTTAGGGCTGTCACATACAATCAACTCAGAATAGTACAAAACTCAGTTAGTTCA
Source organism: Capsicum annuum (assembly GCF_002878395.1). Taxonomy (NCBI): domain Eukaryota; kingdom Viridiplantae; phylum Streptophyta; class Magnoliopsida; order Solanales; family Solanaceae; genus Capsicum; species Capsicum annuum. The sequence continues at coordinate 29,670,792 of NC_061116.1, read as the reverse complement.
TCAGAACCTAGACTATCAGATACAGTCACTCAGTATTAGTTATATCAGCTATGAACGACTTATGTTATCATTAATCATACTCAATAGTCAGTACAATCACGAATTCTATCACAGTCACTTATTTATGCATGTATTCTCACGTTCATATTATACAGTCAGTTAGCATTGTTCATGCGTTTGAACCCTTTGTATTCAGCCTACCTCACATGCATACTAGTACATCAATTATACTGACGTATTTGCGCTATGGTGTTTTATTCTATACCATAGTTTCAGAAGCACGAGTTCCAGAGCATCTATAGCATTCCAGTTTTAGCATTCAGATTAGTAGTGAGTCCTCATCCTTCAAGGACATGATCATTACTTTATTACTTCATTACTTAGTTTATTTCAGTAGTTGGAGTTAGTTGGGGACATGTCCCATCAACTCTTTATTCAGACAGTTTAGAGGCTTTCAGATTACAGTGTTTTCAGACTAGATGTTTTTAGACATTGTTTCAAGTTTGGTTTTGTCATACCACATTATTTAGATATGGTTTTATCAGATATTTATCAATTTTGAACCTTATGGCATGTTTCAACCTACTATTTCCGCATTTAGCTTATGGTACTTTGGGGTCATGAGCACCGTATAGCATTCTAGGTACCATATTTGGGGCGTTACACACAAGCTCCAATCATCCAGTTAGTACCCCACAAGTTTATACCTCTTGTAGGTTTGCCACAGCGTTGTCACATAGGAAGGTCGTTGGCTCGACCATTTCTATGCCGCAGCAAACATTCGATGTGTGCAAGAGCGTGTGAGTCACTCGTGTAACCGATATTATTTTTTAGAAGGATCATGTTGTTATTTCGACCGCCATAATACCATGATTTCTTCATCAAAGCTTCCTTTGGCAAATGATTCATCAGTTTACCCTCCCTCAACATGATAGACAACAGCTCCATCAGTGGCTCCACGAGTAGAAAAAAATTGACATCGTCAATGAGAGGTTCATTGCAGTTATAAACATTGATCTTTCTCTCCTCAAGTAGTATCTCAATAGCCTGATAATGTATGACCTTCACGTTAATGACTGCTAGAATCCTCTTTGCCTCGGTGCAGCTCTTGCTGTATGGATTTGGCCTCTTCCCTCTAACATATTTTATCATTTCTTCTTTATCCCAGTCCAACGTAGAAGCTAAGAAATCAAATCTTGCGCCATAATATAAATTGGCATTATTGTGTTGATCATACTTATCCTTGAGCTTCGTGCAGAAGTCGAGGTTCATTATCCTATTGGCAACGTCATAAACTTCTATGTTCGTTAATTGCCTTTCCTCATGAGGCAGAGAATTTCATCAACATGCTGTGATATAAGAAGATAATTTTTATATAGGTTAGTAATTGTAAAGATGGTCTATCTGCTGCATAGGGTTCTCTAAATTAATCGTCCAACGTAACTTATGCAATAGATGGATAGTAAGTTGCAACAAAACCACTACCGATTACACCAGAATATCTAGCTGTTGCAACATATTTCATATCTGTTGCATAGCTTCTTCTTCATAGGGTAGATTAGATTAGAAGGCTAGGCTAGGAAAAGTAAACTTGCCTTATCCTCGTACTGCATACGTATATCTATCATAGTCTGGAAGTCTTGGGGGAAAAAGAGAGGCCTGGGCTAATTTGGTGCGCTTGGATTGGCATTCTTGGCCTGTCGCAGATCCCTCTTCTCTTTGGCGTAAAGTTCCATGTATATGTCCACATTCTTCTTGAATAGCCCCTGAACTTTAACAGTTTTTTGAGAGGGAGGAGATGCAATTATTTTTTATTTTCGACAGGAGAGTACGTCGGTTATTCCTCTTTTCTTCCTCCTAACCAACAATATAGCAGTGTATTTCTCCCTCAAATTCTTGGATGGTATGATACCCCTCTTGGATTTGAATTTCTTGGCAGCTTTAGAGATAGCCTCTATTTTTTCAAAGAGTTTATCCTGACTGTCCTTGCACTCTTTGCATTTGCAATGAGAACACAAGGGTGAAGAGGGGTCAGAGGGACCTGTGTAAGGGTGAAAATGGGTGTTTTAAAATATATTTATTTTTTCTTGAGCATCAACATGCTCATCATCATGAGTGGTAGCAGCATCAGCATGCCTACTACCAACACCAACAACTCCACCAGAAGAAGCACCCGAATCTGCCTTAGTAGGTTGGTCATGAAGAGCCTCAATATTAGGCTGACCTTGCCTAACTGCTCTTCTTATGGCTGTTGCTCTAGCTAATTCCTTCCTTATTAACTCCACCATTGGGTCTACTATAGTATCAACATGACATAGAGTAATATAAGAAGTCATCAATGACTACTCCTCAGTAGGCATGATCTGTGGATGCACAACCTAGAAAAAAAGACAAATACATTTAAATTATATAATATAATAATTTTCATAGTTGTGTTAACATTTTAACAGTCAAATTCTGCAACAGATGAACAATATATTACATCAGCTTATACATCTATTGCATAGTTTGTAGTAGATGGTTAAAATCTATTTGAGTTGGGTTTAGAGAACCAAAGCAATACATGGATAATCTGATGTAAAATATCAATCATCTATCACAATAGATTACCAATCTGTTGCATCAGTACACAAGTAAGGTAATCTGTTGGGTTATATATTGTGCTACAGATGATCTGTATATGTATTAATAATATGTTACATCAGATTACACACCTGTTGCATAATTTGCAGTAGATGATTAATCTGTTAAGATTCGAGTTCAGAGAACCAAAGAAACAGATGGGTAATTAAATGCAAGATATCAATCGTCTGTCATAACAGATTATCCACCTATTGTATCGGTTGGCACAGGAAGGGTAATCTGTTGCAATAGATGGCCCATCTGTTACACCAGATATAACATCTGTTGCATCAGATATAATATCTGTTGCACTAGATATAACATCTATTCAATATTTTTCATTGAGTAAAATTATTTTACTTCAAGAAGATGCACTGCATCATCCGGAGGGTTAAATTAATTTACTTCAAGAAGATGTACTGCATCATCCGGAGGGTTAAATTATTTTACTTCAAGAAGATGTACTGCATCATCTAGAGGATTAAAGAGATTAGCCTCCTTAATTTTGGTATTGTTATTTGCAGCCAGCCACCTAAACATCCTTGGATTAGAAACATCATCCGGATAATCCATTACCTACTTTCGGAGGGAAGGAATGACTTTAAATACCCAAGCCTAAAAAATGTAAATTGGAAGCAAGCAAAAAAATTCATAATAACTATATTCAATATAACTTATAGATGAGTTGAAATAGTGATTAATTTTACCGTGAAAGCCCAAGGAAAGATGTATAATGTGGTCGTCTCTGAGGTTAACTTTGTCAGTAAATATTGGACAGTCATGTAGAAGCTATCATATCCCCAGGAATAATTGTTGAATTTATCAAAATCCTCAGCATGCACCAACAAATAATCTTCTATGACCTTATTGACATCTCTTTCCAATATAACCGAATGGGCAAATAAAACTAAGCACAATTGCTCCATGTACTGCTTAGGTATGGTATTATCCATGAGATCTGTCAACAAATCCTATGCTTTATAGCCAAGTCAAGCAATGTTAAACAATCCATCTATTTTTTCCTTACATTTTCTTACTTTGGATCTTTTGCGGGGTGTACCCTTGGTGATAGGTGGTTCTTCTAGATGATGGCATCTCAAGCCCGTCACTATGAAAAACTTTTGCAAGCCAAAACAAACTGGCATACCGTAGTAGTTGATCCAAATTTCATCCATCTTTTTGTTGCCCCCACGTACTTGATCCTGTACTTAAGAAGACCATATACCATCCTTATTGGGAAATGAGCAGGGGCGTCCTCAGCCAGCTCAAGAAATCATCCAAAGCAGCTCTTCTTAAAAAGTTTGTCTATGCTTTCGTCCTTCATAATTTTCCTAAAATCAGTAAATTTACTCCCTATCTGACATTTAAGTACAATTTGACCAGTTAGTTCTTCTTCTGCTTTTTTGTCTTTTATCGGCATCGTAACTTGAAATTTGTCAATTCTAAAAGTTTTGACAGGATCATGTTGGGATGTCGATATTAATTCACACCCCATTGGTGATCCATTATCATCATGTTGATGATCATCCTCTTTCTCTTTCTCTTTCTCACACTTTAATTCCTCCTCTTTCTCACTTTTATTTTCTTCATCACCATCTACAGACCCTTGTCCACCTTCCTTAATGTTTTTATATATCTCCCCAGCTTCAGTTTGTTTCCCTGACTGAGATTGTTCAGGAAGCTCCGCCGAATCCCTCTGTACTGTAGCCTTTTTTTAGGATGGTCAGAAGTTGATCCACTTTTACTTTCTTTTCTTTTAGAAAACATGTTTTACCTATAAACAACAAAAAAACAAAAAAAATACATTACAATTGATGTATGCATAAATTTTAAAAAATATATTACAAACACCACCAATAACGACACACCAACAACCACCACTACTACAAACACCACTAACAAATGCCACAAATAGCACGAATACGAACACCACCGATAGCCACCACAAACACCACTAACCAATGCAACCAATAGCCACCACCAGTGCCACAACGACAACGACGACAATCGCCACCACCACCACTACCATAAATATCACAAACATCATCCAATAATACCATGATAGTCAATGGAACACATCAAAAGAAACTAGGGTTTTCTCGAGTTCTTTCTATGATTTTACCACCAAAACTCAAAATTGTAAACCTATTCATGAAGATAAGACAACTAAAAGTTTGCTTTTTCATCATTAACTTAAAAGCCGTTATTTTTTTTTTAAAAAATAACAAACAAATATAGAACTCTTCTCAAACTCTATTACCTACGAAGACAGAGAAAACGACTGATACAAGCAAGAATGAAGTCAAAAATAACACCTATGTGGTCGGAAATAAGAAGAAAATCGATCGGTTGTGAAGGGTTGAGCAATTTGTTGAGTAGTTGTAGTTTTGTCTATACTGTATAATTAAGTGAGAAAGAGAAAAGAGCGAGAACTCGAGAATTGAGATGATAAAACATTTTTCTCACAAATGGATGATTTTTATGGGTTGATTTGTATTTTGGATAAGAATGACAAGTTTTGAAAATGTTAATTTGGTCCGAATTGATCTCAATTATTTTTTAAAATTATAAAAGGTATGTGTAATTTTTAACCCTCTTATAATGCAATTGCAAAAAGACTCAATTGAAGTTGTAGTAGACCCTATGAACTCACCCACCCCTGGTCCTAGTTTAATCAATTTAGGTATATGAACTTAATTAAAATTGTATAAAAATAAATGTTCAACCTGTTGCATCAGATACTAATCTTTGGCAAATTATCAAATAGATTAAGTAATCTATTGTGACAAATTACCCATCTGTTGTAAATTATCAAATGGATTTTCACATGTCGTAATAGATTACCCATCTATTGTTAGATCTCACCCCTGGTCCTAGATTAATCATTGAGGTATTGGTATAACATATGAGGTAGTAAGAATAGGTTCGATCGATGACTCTTATCGGGAGGAACGCAACACTGTCTCATCATTTCAATTGCCCAAAGACTTAATTGAAGTTGTAGTTAAACCTATTAGAACTCACCCGTGGTCCTAGATTAATTAATTAAGGTATTGATCTAACATATGAGGTAGTAATAATTGGTTCGATCGACGGCTCTGTCTAGGAGGAACATAATACTGTCTCACTATTTAATTGCCCAAAGACTCAATTTAATTTGTAGTTGACCCTATGAGAACTCACCCCTAGTCCTAGATTAATCTATTGAGGTATTGGTCTAACATATAAGGTAGTAAGAATTGGTTCGATCGATGCCTCTGGTCGGGAGGAACGCAATACCATCTTATCATTCAATTACCCAAAGACTTAATTGAAGTTGTAGTTGACCCTATGAGAACTCACCCCTGGTCCTAGATTAATCTATTGAGGTATTGATCTAATATATAAGGTAGTAAGAATCGGTTCGATCGACGACTCTAGTCAGGAGGAATACAATACAATCTTATCATTCAACTGCCCAAAGACTCAATTGAAGTTATAATTGACCCTATGAGAACTCACCCCTAGTCCTTGATTAATCAATTGAGTTATTAGTCTAACATAAGAGGTAGTAAGAATCAGTTCGATCGACGACTCTGGTCAGGAAGAATGCAATACTGTCTCATCATTCAATTTCCCAAAGACTTAATTGAATTTGTAGTTTATCCTATGAGAACTCACCCCTGGTCCTAGATTAATCAATTGAGGTATTGGTCTAACATATGAGGTAGTAAGAATCGGTTCAATCGACGATTCTGGTCGAGAGAAACACAATATCGTCTGATCATTTCAATTGCCCAAAGACTCAATTGAAGTTGTAGTTGATCCTATGACAACTCACCCCTGGTCCTAGATTAATCAATTGAGGTATTGGTCAAACATATGAGGTAGTAAGAATCGGTTTAATCGATGACTCTGGTCAGGAGAAATGCAATGCCGTCTCATCTTTTAAATTTCCAAAGACTTAATTAAAGTTGTAGTTGATCCTATGAGAACTCACCCCTGGTCCTAGATTAATCGATCAGGGGTCGTTTGGTAGAGTGTATAAGAACAATGCAAAATATACCGTATTAGTAATGCTTGCATTAGTAATACTTTTATTATTTATGTTTGTATTAGTTATACATGTATTATTTATTTCTTATAAATTTTTTGGTATGATGTATAGGAAATAATACATCTTACATAATTTCTATAAAGGAAATTTTTGTTTGCAAAAGCACCCTTCTTTGATTTTGTACACTTTTTTACAACAAAGTTCTTTTGTTATTTCAAACATAATTAATATTGTTGAACTATTATATAGAGGTTTAGAATTAATTACAAGACCTTTCTATTTGCATAAAAATGTTACACCGACGAATTAACATAGTCGAAATAAAAATAAAATACAAGACGTAAAATTAAAAAATAGTCTCAATTTTTTTTTAAATTTTTTTAAAGACTCTAGAAGCAAAGAAAAAATATGTTATGTTATAGTTATTTAAATCAACCACTCATTGTTGTTTATTCAAACAGTGGGAAAAGAAATTGTGAAATGTTTTGAAAAGATTCACTAGTGCAAATTAAAATGGCGGAAAAAGGAATGGTGAAATATTTTGAGAGGAAAATTGAGGGGCATTAAGATCATTTAATAAGTTAATGCATGTGTTTAAATTCATTGTATTACTAATACATAGAAAATAGAGTGTATTACTATATTACTAATACACACTTCAATATTGTGTACCAAACTTTGGATATTTTCAAACAGAAATTATTATTTGTTAGATGTTTTAAGACCATTTTTTAAAAAGCAATTTAGGTATTTCCTGTTAGGAATAAAAAAATTTAAAATACTAAGGCTGTAAAAAATGTACTTGGATAACCGCAAATCTCCTAAGTGAGTAGTCTTATCTGGTCTTTTCAATGTCACCGTCGCCTTATGCCCTTCAAAAGTCAAACGTTATTAATGAATATTTAAAACCCATATCTAGAATAATACTCTCTTCTTCATCCATAACATAAGTAAGACCCAAGACTTAACTCAACTCATCTATCACTCTTTCTTCTTTATCTCTTTCTTTTCTTTCTGCCTTTTTTTTTCCTCTCTGTTTTCAGATGAGGATCCTTTAGGATCTCAACCGATCAATATCTTTTCTTGATTGAAATGAATGTTCTGATCCCTTTTCTTTTTTTCACATTGTAGGTATGGTTCACTATTGCTCTTTCCATACCGTTTTATTTTTTGTATGTTAATTAAATTAGATATTTACATCTGTTCCTATTAATGATTTACCCATTTACCAGTTTTCTATTTATTGAGAAAATTGAAGGAAAGGTGACTTTTAAGCCTTGAATGAATGAACTGTTATTTTTATATCTGTTGTAAAATGCCTCATCGATTGAACAGATGGGTAATCTATTTCATCAGATTAGTCATCTGTTGATTCACTCAATTTTATGTTACCATTTTGTACAAATGGAGCAACTGTTTGAAGAAATCAAACTAGTAGCAAGGATGGATTGATTTATTTTAATAGATGTCTCATCTATTACAATATGTCATCTATTTATTGCAACAGATGCATTTGGTTGAGCAGATGGCCAATCTGTTGTATCAGATTGGTCATCTATTGATTCGCCCAATTTTGTGTTACCCTTTTGTAATATTCTTTTTCTTCTTCTCTTGTTTGACATCAAATGTATTTCTCTTGTTTGTAGATAAAAGGAAGTGAAACTGGATCCATTTTTGCCCGACCAGCATTAAAGGCTAGAGTAAAGATAGGTTCGGAGGAATAAGCTGTTCGCAGATGGAACCACTTCATATGTTGGAGGTATGTACTACTAATCAACCTATCATGAAAACACACATCTAGTACAATGATTTTGTGAATGTTTTTTTACCTATTAGGCATTAATTCTTCAAACAAGATATGACATGTTACAGTTAAGATTGTTAGGTTTGAATTGGTAAGGTTGAGGGGCCAAGTAGGAGGTGTCGATACTCTGTTATAATTTAATGACCATTTATGATCATATTTATGTGTCAAGTTTGGGAAGGGTTCAAGTTTTTGGCAGCAGTGTAAATATCCAATAGTGATTGCATCGGTTTTAAAGGCTCAATGGACATTTTGAAAGGCCTCCGAAGACTCGCACTGCAGAAAACACTGATACAACCAAAAGAGATTCCCCTGGTCCAAATTTATATGGATGGGTTACTGGAGGAGACTATTATACATCCATAGGTTCTTGGGAGAAAACCTGTGCAGAAAGAGGGAGGTTGAGAAGGTCATATATCATCTCAGACCTTATCTAAGAGGAAACACAGGGTAGGAAGGAAAGTGTAGGGAAATTGGCTAATGAAATTGACATAAAAAAATAGATGAGCTGCGAATGTGAAAGCGTATCCAAAAATGAAAATTCATCAGTCGTCGAAGTAAAAGAAGAATGGTCAATAGGACTAAAGCTGGTCACTTTGCTAGAGATAGCAACTAGCGAGAGTGGCTTCAATGAAGACCCACAAAGTGGAGGACCAGAAATGTAAGGAAGAAGTTTCGCGAGCACACAAAATTGATACGATTTTCGATCATAATTAAAACCTGAACCAACTACTCCTGAACTAAAAATATGGGGATCAAGCCAAGGTGGAAATTTCTCAAGTTAAACTTGCATCCCATACCTCCTGTTTATGGCTCTGTTCAGGTCAAAGGCAGTTGAAACAGCAAGGCATGGGATTTCTTCCCAACTTCAGACCTTTTTATTTCTACTGCCATCGACCTGATCATAGCCACAAACAGAAGGCATGGCATGCAAGTTTAACTTGAGAAATTGCCACCTTGTCTTTATCCCATATTTTTAATTTAGGAGTAGTTGGTTCAGGTTCCAATTCTAACCGATAATCGTATCAGTTTCGTGTGTTCGCGAAACTTCTTCCTTAGAGTTCTGGTCCTACACTTTGTGAGAGTATTCATTGAGTCCACTTTTGCTAGTTGCATTGTCGAGCAAAGTGTCCAGCTCCAGTCCTATTAACCATTCTTCTTTTTTTTCAATGACTGATGGATTTTTATTTTTGGATACACTTCCACATTTCAAGCTCATCCAGCTTTTCTGTTTCTCATGTCAATTTCATTGGCCAGATTTGCTCGAATTTCCTTGCTTGTTCCCTATGTTTCCTCTTAAATAAGGTCTGAGATGATATATGAACTTTTTCACCTCCCCTTCCCGCACAAGTATTCTCCCAAGCACCTCCTGCTGTATAAAAGTCTCCTCCAGCAATCCATCCATATAAATTTGGAATAGGGGAATTTCTATTGGTTCCATCATTGTTTGCTGCAGTGCGAGGCTTTGGAGGTCTTTCAAGAAATCCATTGAGCCATTAAAATCGGTCCAATAACTATTGGATAATTATACTGCCGCCAAAAACTTGAACCCTTCCCCAATCTTGACAGAAAAACATGAGCATAAACCGTCATTAAATTGTAATAGGGTATTAACACCATGGTCTTGAAACCCTTCGACCTTATCAGTTTGCACCTATTAAACTAAACTATACAATGCATGATCTTGTTTGAAGGATTAGTGTCTAATTGGTAAAAAACTACACTCACAAAATCATTGAACTTTATGTGTGTCAGTCGTGGTAGATTGATCAATAATACGTAACTCCCACGCATGAAAATAGATCCATTGCACGCATCTTATTCTTCCTACCCCATCAAAGATACTACAGTGTTGTTTATTCATCTGCATGCCTATGATGAATATTAAAACAGAGGTGTGAAGAGTCATGACTTTTTTTAACACATTCAAAGCAACTGATGAATCAAAAACTCCATCTGTTACAACTGATGAATCAGCTGTTGGAAGAAATCAAAACATCTCCTTAAACATATGGTCTATCTGTTGCAACAGATAATCCATATATTGAAACAGATTGTTAATCTGTTGCGATAGACCAGACATTGTTTATTCATCTACACGCACCTGATAACTACTAAAAAAGAGGTGAAAGGTTGTGCCTTTTTATCTAACACATTCAAAATAGCTAATGAATCAAATTCTCCATCTGTTGCAACTGATGAATCAGCTATTAGAAGAAATCAAAATATCCCCAACATATGGTCCATCTATTGCAACAGATAATCTATATGTTGCAACAGATGGTAAATCTGTTACGACAGATGGACGATCTATTGTAAAAGCTCAATAATAATGAATGTTATCAAGTCTTCTCTAAATCGTTTTAAAGAGGTAAGAAGTATTAATGTAAATGAAAAAGTCGCGATATAGAAAATAAAATGCCACCAGTTTGAATGATGATATTCTATGCGACACAATGCAGAACCTTAGAGGTAGGTTAATGACCTGCAGAGGGAGTTGGTCGCTATGAGAGCGACGATGTTTAGAGATATGCAGAGTCTGATGAGGGCCCTGTTGCTGCGAGTTGATTGGCGGGCTATCATTAATGATGATGATGATGATATAATAATAATTAGAATGTTTTTTTTCTTTTGACGTACGTATTTAAATTTTTCTATATCGGATCTATACCTAAGGTATTTTATTTTTTGTTTAATGAAAAATTTATTTTTAGTCAATTTTGGCTTTTTAATTCTTATACAATTTTCATTCTGTCTATTTCTTCTTCAAAACATTTTACATGTTAATGTGTCGATGGTTGGAGATAAGGAGAAGTTTTAAATTCAGTAGCAATAACAATTTTGGCTTTTGAGTTTTTTCAACAGATGGACCATGTGTTGGAACAAATTGGTCATCTGTTGGGTTTCTGTCAATAGATTATCCATCTGTTGCGACAGATTTATCATCTGTTGGAGGAAAATATTCTAGTTTTATAGAACTAACTGTGTTGGGTTCTTCCAGCTAATGTCCATCTGTTGCCACAGATGGGTAATCTGTTGAAAATACTTGTGGTCTGCTGTATTGTTTAGTTCATGTTTTGCCTCTTTTTATTGATACACAAGTTATTTAAAAGATATCTTATATATAATAAATGATAACATTACGTTCACAACAATGAGTTAAATATATAAAGGTCCACAACAAACAACTATACAAGTTCCTGAAATTACAATGATCATAGTGGATTACGATCCGGGTATGTCGTTCTTTTGTGGCCAGCGCACTTACATATGGAGCACTTGTTTCTTCTTGATGAAAATGATTCTCCAACTCCATACATTCTCTTATGTGGATTTCCTCCCAGTTTGATAGTGCTTGGGTCAATATATGGAGAAGGTATTAATCTTCCCATAAGCTCAGCAGGAGATTCTTCGGGAGGCACCGGAGTAATATCCCCACTATATGACATTTCATATTTTTCCACCGAATAATATTGAGAGGAGTGCTCATAAACTTCAGTTCCATATTTATGATCATATTGAGCTTGAAGCGCTGCCATAGAATATGGGCTGTGTATTTTTTCCAAGTCAAAAACTCTGCACGTACAAGATCTTATTTGAAGATTGACTGTGGCAACATCACCATGACTGGTGATACTAAATTTGTAATCTACTATTTTATAAGGTAATAACCTATTTCCCAAACTGAAGTTTGTTGATATTATTTTTTCAATTCAGAACAAATCAGGTTTTTATTTTTGGGCACTTGACCTGCTCACGCCTTTCATTAAAAAATTTTCCATACTTCTAGCTTGTTTTTTCAAACATAGCCTTGATGGGAAATTCTCTTTCATCACCAAACAATGAATTTACCAATTCAGCTATGTTTGATGTCATAATATTGTACCTATACAAAAGAATCACTTAGTACGACATCATACTAAACTTGTAACTCACACAAGACATTAAAATTTATGGACCTATTTGCCAGAAAGAATGCCTTGGTCCATCTCTTGAAACTGACACGTACGAGGAATTCTGCTACCTTAGGATTCACATTTGTTATTTGATTGAAATGGTCTAAAAACTCCTCTCTACTATATGCTTTAGCTTCTCTATAAAAAAGGGTCACGACCCTTTCGTTGTGATAGCTGGTCCGAATATTCTCTCCAAGATGCCTGATGTAACAACCAAAGTAAGCTGAAGTGAAGAAATGTGAACCCATCTTTGGAATACTTAGATGCCTATCCGATACAAAACACAACTCTTTGGTATTTTTGACGCAGCTTCGCAGTTGTTCAAAAAAATCTAGAAGAGGCATCATATTCCTTGTCCGCTACATAAAAAGCATCAGGAAAGATGTGATTTTCTGCATCCTGCGCCACCGCCGCTAGCAGAAATCCATTATACTTGCTCCTTAAGAAGATACTATCGATGGCTATACCTTTTTTCAAATGTCAAAAACCTTGAATCCAAGCACCATAGGATACAAAAAATTACTTGAACCTTCCATTTTCATCAAAATGCAATGCCGTCTTAATTCCAGGATTTGTGGACTCAATCCTACAACGGTAGGCATCCAGGACTGCATACCCATACTCGAGTGTCCCCCTAACCAAGTCCTTGGAGACCCTCATGGCTGTATTTATATTCTGATAACTAACCAGGACACCCAATTCTGTAAGGATTTGACTTGCCATAACCCTTGTTGAAGGGCCTTTGCCATTAGGGAAACTACTACTAAAATATTCAACAAGGACCTTTGCCGTGGCATGAGGATTTTGGCTCGAGATGTGCTCCGGATCACATGTGTGATGATTTTTATGTTTATGAATGACGAATCTGTCAGAACTTTCATACTTCACGACTCTCAACTACAACTTGCAATTTGAATTAGCAAATTTGAAGCAAAAGACACTACTCGAATTAATCACCTTCTTTATTCTAAAATCTTTTTTCAAGCAAGAAATAAACAAAGTAGTAGATAGTTCATTCTTATCCTTGAATGACATTTTAATAAAAAAGCCGATCCCATCGTCTTAAAGATTTCCAGACTGTGTCGATTGATAAGAACTATACATCGTATTGGTCGCATCAACGAGCGTAGGTGTTTGATCATTATCTGGACTATTTATGTCTAGATCATCCAACCTATCATCAAAGATGTCTTATTATTGTTCTTTTTCTATGTTTTAGTTCCCATTCTCTCTCATCTTTTCAACCACGTATATCCTTAACACTAGCCTGGATGAATGACTAAGATAAGAACTCAATCGAACCTGATCGGTTATCTTGAAAGGTAGTACCCTCTGATTTTCAAAGGAGCTGTGCATGTAGCTGATGATGAGTTCTTCTAATTGACAATTCAGTCCAAAATAACTGATGATTAATTTCACAAAATCATCATACGAAACATCACTTTGGACTGTTATAGCTATCGTCTCTAGTATTTCACCCTTATTCCAACACCATACATATCGATTGCTCTTCTCGGTCCATTGACCATGACCTATTATTATTGATTCCTCCATTAGTGGTACCTAAATAAAGTCATTTGTTAAAAAAAAGTTAATAGTGATTTCATAGTACCGTAAATGAATCCCAACAGATGTGTAATCAGTCGCAATAGATTACTTATCTGTTGGGTTTCATGTTACGCTTCTGAAGTTGATTTTAATAGACTAGTCATCTGTTGTAATAGGTGAATCATATGTTCCAACAGACTATATATCTGTTAGGATTGATGTTACAATACTGAGTCACCTTTGAAGTTGATTCCAATAGATGAGTGACATGTTCCAACAGATAATTATGCTCTTGAAGCTGATTTCAACAGACTAGTCATCTATTGTAACAAGTGAATCATATGTTGCAACAGACTATATATCTATTGGGATTGATGTTATAGTACTGAGGCACCTTTGAAGTTGATTCCAATAATTGAGTGACATATTCCAAAAGATAATTAACCTATTACAACAGATGACATACCTGTTGCAATAGACTACGATCTGTTGGAATCAAGGTCAGGTTCTATCATAATAGGTTACTAATATATTGCAATAGATATTTGCTGTATGTTCGAATCGAGTTCAGGTTTTGTTACAATAGGTTAATAATTTGTTGCAGTAGATATTACCCTATTGCAACAGACAACACGTCTATTAGAATCGGTTCAGGTTCTGTTGTAACAGGTTAATAATCTGTTGCAACAGATATTTATCACGTTGCAGCAGATAACTAATTTATTTAAATTGATAAATCATCTGTTGCAATAGGTGACCCATCTGTTTGATTCATGTTATGGCCTATAGAGCCATAAACATGAATCCAACATATCAATCTTTCGTTGAAGTAGATGTCTCATCTGTCGCAATAGATGATTTATCTGTTTAAACAGATGGATCTTATGTTGGATTCATGATTGGGTTCTATCCATTGTTGGAAAAAACAATATAATAGCAGTTACCCTGATGAAAAATTCAACTAAAAATCATAATTTGACTTACCAAAATCTCCTATGAAGTAATGTCAAAGTGGAAAGTGATGTACGAAACAAGATTTAACCTAAATAAATTGGTCAAATAGCAACAGTAGCGGTAACAACAACAACAACAACGACAATGGTCAACAAGAAGAAGATGAAGATGATAATGAAGTAGAAGATGATGAATAAAGGAGCAGCAACAATGAACAATAAAAATTGCTAAGAGAGAGAAAACAACAATGGATGAGAAGAAAGAGAAAGATGCTTTTTTGCCCTCCATTTCCCATTTTATTAGATAAATATTTGGATCAAAGTGTAAATTTAAGAACTTGTGGGCTATTGTCAAACTTACCAAACTTTCTTAATCCATAATAAAGTAATTTTCACCTCCACTCAATTATTAAGACTTGTGTCACCTACACCTCATTTTAAAACTTTTTTGTCACCTGTGGCCCAAAGCCCCGGGTTAGTTGGCTAAAGAGTTACTGTTCAAACTTATTATTTTGATATTAGCCACAAGTTTGAAATATTAGAGATATACCTATCAATAACGACATCATCCATTCTTTATCTATTTTTCATCTCAAAGGTATCAAAAATACAAATAAGTCAACTCATTTAATAGCCTTTTTTTTATTTTATAAAGAAAACTAAAATCAAAAGTACAATATCCGATAAAAAACACTCCAAGAGGTTGCTCTCCAACCAGCACTTCCCGCCAAAAAAATCCTGATCAAAACCTTAATATTTTGACCAAATTTCTACCATTCTTCATCAAATCTGGTCTTTAAAAGCGATTATAACCCAAAGATGTCAAGATTTTCGGTAATTGAACCTGTTTTGCCTTAAAATTTTGTGTTCACCATTATTCCAAAAGCTTTATCTTTTTCTGTTTCTTCACCAGTAGATATATCCTACAACTGCAAAACTAGTCAATCAATACTTGAGGCTCCATTGTTGCAGCTGACGTCTCTTTTGGTAAGCTACAACCTTGTCATTATTTTTGTACTGTCATTGACCCTCATATACCTAGAAATCAAACCGTGTTTTCGTTATGTCAATAGTAGAGTATATTGTGGTTGGTAGTGATTGCATGGCTGAATAGGAGGAGACTCCAAAATATTGAAATTGAAAATCTTAGTCCAAGTAGACCATATCCATTGTGCTACGTCACCATAGCTCCTAAAATGATACGATTTATAGCATAGTTGAATACGGGGAATTAACTTGTGATCCTACTGATGTTGTCATTCGTTATTAATGAATAAAATGGGAAAAGTATATCCAACATTCATAAAGAATTACAAAAAAGCATCAATGTATATGCTTGATGTTAAGATGGTTTTAGGCCTTTTCTAAGGATAAATGTTAAGGAGAAGTGTGAAGGAGAATCTTTGACATCTGCCACACCATCCTCTCCCCCACCTCAATCTCCAATCCATGATGATTCACTGGGAGATGATGGGTCGATGATGGGATCGATGATTAACCATCAGATGAAGATAATTCTGGAAATTCTGAAAAAGAGGGTGAAGAGACGCTACAAAAAATGTAAATTGCGAAGGCTAAGACTGTAACTTGTGGAGGTTTAAAACCTCCTCTATTTGCTAACAATAAATAGAAAAGGTTTATAACTTTTGCAAATTGCAGTTTCAATCTACTATAATTTATATTTTTTTGTAGTGAGGGTGAAGGTGGTGGTGTTGAGCAACAATCCATCCACTCCTTCCCTGATGAAACTGAATATCTGCTGCATCAAACATTTGAAAAGAAGGCATAGTTGAAATTACTTATCGCTCAAGCTTCAGTAAAAACTTCCTTCTATTTTAATATAATTAGAAGTTGTTTAGCATTCTATAAATTGAAATGTAGTATTCGTAACTGTGGATGGATATTTCATGCTAGAAAGTACGATAATGCGAATAAGTTTTGCATATACAAATATGTAGGTCATTGATATGTCAAACTATAACTCCCTTAAGGAAGCATAAGCGGCTGTTATCAAATATAGAACCCAAGAAAGATTGGGGTAGAATCCACAGGGATTAAGATGCTAACTCATTTATATATAGTGAAATGACTATTAGTCGATGATTTTCATGAAATGAGGAGGTTTCGTTATGAAAGTTTGCAGAATAGTTTCAAATTTTATCAAGTTAAGACTACTTAATTCATAACATTTAATCAACAGAGAGAAAATAAACTAGGACTGTATTCACCTTGACTTTCAGCCGTTTTTGGGATTAAATAATAGATAAATTCACATCAACACATGTAATTATAAAGAAATCGACTCCAAATGTTCACCTAAATATTTTCCAACCTAAAAAGATGATTTTCATTTTTATTCTTTCAAGATTAAAGTTATGGGATTATAACTAAATTTTTGCCTAAGTGATTAATCTTTTTAAAGCATTAAATGTTAGACGGAGGTCAGAAACTTTGAATTCTCATTACCAATTTCTTTTCCCAATTTTGACCTGTTCTTTCAAGCAAGTTAAACCTAGGCATTTTCTAATGTTTGCAACCATTAGAGATAAGTAAAAGTAAAGGCATTAGTAATATAATAACAAAAGTAATCCAAATTCATAGTAACATTTACCATAAAAGTGATTTTTTGCTAAGGATTGTGCAATCATGGTTATAGGATTTTTAGCCTCTCATAGTAATGAAAGAGAGAAAAGAAATATATTTCATAATGCAATGATTAAACCTTACAAAGAAGAAATTCAGTTCTCTACTCCTTGACAAAAACCAAGAAGCAGCACTTTTAGCCCTAAGAAATTGTTTCTCTAGAGAATAATATGTTAAGTGTAGAAGATTCCTATTCTATACCATAGACTAGGTATTTATAGTTTCTTGTTATATGGGATTTTTTAAAATTAAAATTTAGAAAGCCGCTTCATCATTAACTCCTTGATTAGGGTCCATCAACCAGGTGATAGTTCTCCATTCCAAATGCCACTAGACTCTAGAAAAGCTCAAATTCTATTTTACCTAGATAGGAGATCTAATGGTTTGTCAGCCTCCCAATGGTTCGTCAATAGACCCATCGCGTATGAATCAAAATTGACACATACTATTTAGAAGTGCCGACTTGGGTGATGGCTCGTCAGATCTCTGGCGGATCTCCAGTTGAGTCATCACCAATATTCCTTTAAACATTGGTTCTATTTTGCCTTTATGCAATGTGCGGTGGCTCGTTAGGACTCTAAAGGTCCGTTAGAAGAGTCGTCATGCCTATGTTCAGTACTTTGTTTCCTTTTTTCTATCCTTAGACTTATTTCCTGAACTCAAACACAAACACATTAAAAATACGACAGTTGCTTAAAAACTTATATTATCTTAGTTAAAAATACAAAATATTTAATCATTTGCTGGAACATTATTCATTACACTTGTGGTGTTGAAATGTCACGAGCATGCATAAAAATATCGCAGCAACTCTAATTGCCTCACTTGATGAATGAGTATATTGACAACAAGGGTCCAACCCCAAAGTAAATAGAGAGGACTGTTGTCATAGAATTCTAAAGCAAAGCATGTTATTATAGGTGTTGGTACGAAGGTGTAATGACCAAGAACATGTCTAAAGGTTCTTCAGAGCATGAGTATACTTGCTTATTGGGCTTCTCTCATATGGTATAAGAACTAAATTTGATGCTATAAACACCATTATGTATAATGCCACTAAGGGTAGGTTCATGTACTACTTCATTGTTGTTGGATCTTATATTCGGGGATCTTATCATAGATGAAAGGTTATTGTCATTGATGGCACACATTTATTGACACGACCCGAACTAGGGGCTAGTCGTGTCGGGAATCTCATGTCCAACATGGACCGAAGACCACCCCAATACCCAACCGTTAATCACCCTACACCCCATGTCGAATGAATTCCGAACATCTAGCAAGATAAAACAATAGTAATCTAAGGAAAATAGAGTAAGTCTATAACTATAACCCAATAGCCACAACCAAATATCCAATCAATACCAATCCCAATGCCAATATAAATACCAATGCTAACTCTACTACCACTGTCACCCATGCCCATAGTAGTTCGACAAAGCCTCTAACCAAAACCAAAGATTATCCGGTTAGGACATGCTCCTGACCATAGCAGAAACCAAAATTAAATAAATAACAATACGGGAAAGAAGTCCATAGCATGAAATGGGGTCTATCGAAGTATGAAAGCTCCCCTCTTCAATTTGACTCAAAGCTATCCCTGAATCTAAATCACTGAGCAAAAGAGATAGTAGTATGACCGATTCCTGCATCGCTGGGGATACAACGCCCGAAAATGGATAGAAGAGTGAACGCTAGCATGTAACTCAGGGATAAAAATAAAATAATGCCATCTTTCAAAACCAAATCAAATAACCATATGCAATCACATATATACATAAATGTACGATGCTGGGATAGGGAATAAGATTTAGGACTCTAAAGGTCCATTAGAAGAGTCGTCATGCCTATGTTCAGTACTTTGTTTCCTTTTTTCTATCCTTAGAATTATTTCCTGAACTCAAACACAAACACATTAAAAATACGACAGTTGCTTAAAAACTTATATTATCTTAGGGGAGTCCCATGTACCCCGCAAGCATAAGGTCACCACAACCAACCCTTATGTCGGAAAATATGAGTTTCCAGTGTCCGTCCATCGAACTCACACCTTTACGGCTAGCTATCACAACCCGTTATTATTACCCCATTAAAACCTTTTTCACATAACTAAACCACCAATTCTAGGATTCAATTGTTAGGGATTTAAAGTGGTATCGTCATACCAACTATAGCTTGCAAGTAATGTCACTAGCCAACACTTAGGGGAGTCCTTCATACACCACAGACTCCATTATTAAAATCGTTCGGGGGATTCCCATGTACCCCACAAGGTTTTCAATTCAATTTAATTTATAGCCATAAAATCCTTTATAAAGTCCTTCTTCAATTATTATCATGGATATGCCAAAGCCTTAGTTCAAAAACATAATTTAACTTGTGACAATATCATTCTTATTGACAATTTCACTAATAGGTTGAGGGCATGCCATTATATAAGCCAAACTAATCAAATGTCAGGGTTCAACCCTTCCCATGCACCCATATACGTAAAACCAAAATTAAAACATGTATAATTACAATTTATATGATAGAAAACAACATTTAATGATATGCATTCAAACCCCTCAACCTTGGTTTTAAAACCACCATTAATGATTTATGAACAATTCTTTAAACATACGCTTTTAGTAAACTAACAACGAGGGAAGAGCCATAAGCCTGAATTATAAAAATTCACAGAGAGAAATTGATCCTTAACCCCTTAGAGAACAACTTTGGAGAAACCCTAGCCAATTATGCTTAAGAGGATTTTGAGAGGGTTAAGAGGATATTTAATCTTGTAAAGTGTTGAATGAATGACCAAAAAGTGTTATAGGGATGTGGGGTCTTAAGGGTTTTCAGTGGGAAATGTCCAAAGTTCCCTTGACTAAAAACTATAAAAACACCGCAGGTGGTTATGAGTCGACCTCTTGACTCGTGAACACATCATACGACTTGCACCCTTGATTCGTCACCAAGACAGTGAGTTGGACACCCATACATTGTCTACCATACGACTCCATGATCCCACTCGTGACTCGACTCTACAACTCGTATGGTCTAGTCGTATCCAAGACAGAACCCAAGAGATTTTGCAGTTGACATCATATGACACAACCCTACCCCTCGTAACCTACCCTTACGTCTCTTAATAGGCCACTCATACTCAAATCTAAGTCAAGTCACTAAGTTACTGATTTGGTCAAGGATCATCCTAATAACTCTTCACCACTCCTAACGACTCATACAACCAAGTGGTTACCAAAGACCAAAAACCCAACCACCACCCGATGAACACCTAACGACGAGGATCACCTGACCCATACCCACACCATACGACCCGTATGATGAGTTGTTACTAGGAAAGTGAACTCACAGCTTAAGAATTTTCCAAGGGCCACAATCTAGGGTGTTTCAATTCTCCCCCACTTGGATCATTCATCCTTGAATGATGCGAAAAGGTAGTAACTAGCATGATTTAACCCCCAAACATCTCTACTCTTACCTTTAAGAAAAAAAATAAATTTCACAATCATTCTTTAACAAAGACAGAGAGCAAAGATGTTAAGATCAGCATATACCTTAAGCACAATTTTTCAAAATGGGAAATAGGAGCGTATACTTGGACTTCATGTCCTTTTTAGCTTCCCATGTAGCCTCTTCCACCTTGAGGTTCCTCCATAGAACCTTAACCAAAGATACATCCTTGGTCCATAACCAATAAACTTGTCGATCTAAGATTTCAATAGGGACCACCTCATAAGACAGGGAATCCAAAATACCAATATCCTTGATAGACATAATTTGCGACGGATTACCCACACACTTCCTAAATATAGAATCATGGAACATCGGGTGAATAAAGCTCAAACTAAAAGGAAACTTCAATTCATATGCAACATTGCCAACCCTTCTCAAAACCAAGTGCAGACTAATATACTAAGGACTAAGTTTCCCCTTCTTTGTAAATTGCATCACTCTCTTCATGCGTGACACTTTCAAGAACACCCTATCCCCAACCTCAAACTCTAACATTCTATGCCTTACATCTGTATAGGACTTCTGGCAATTTTGGGTAGCTTTAAGCCTATCCTGGATCACTTTCACCTTCTCTATGGCTTGGTGAACCAAATCCGAACCAAACATCTCTACCTCGCCAACCTCAAACCACCCAATACGAGACCTACACCTCCTACCATACAAGGCCTCAAACAGAGCCATTCCAATAATAGAGTGGTAGCTATTATTATATGCAAACTCTATAAAAGGCAAAAGCTCCCAACTACCACCATAGTCAATCACACAAGCTCTAAGAATATCTTTCAATGTCTGAATATTTCTTTCCGCTTACCCATCCGACTACAGGTGGAAAGTAGTACTAAGACTCACCTTAGTCCTTAAAATATTTTGAAATGACCTCTAAAAAAGCGATCAAAACTGCGTACCACTATCTAAAATAATAAAACAGCTACCCCATGAAACTTTACAATTTCATGAAGGTACAACCTTGCATAATCCTCTACCAAAAAATTAGTCCTCACTGGCAAAAAGTGAGAAGACTTAGTCATCCTATCCACGATGGCCCAAATCAAATTGAACTAATTCTAAGATCGGGGAAGACCGGTAATGAAATCCATGTTGATCACTTTCCACTTCCACATAGGCAACACAATTTCTTAATATAACCCTCTGGGCCTCATGTACTCAACTTTCACTGGTTGGTCCATTATACACTTAGCCACAAAACTAGTCACACCCTACTTCATATTATTCCACCAATATATCTCCTTAAGGTCATGATACATTTTCATCGATCCAGGATGAATAGCATAGAGCTACTCAAATACCTCAGCCAAGATCCTCTACCACAATCCATCCACATCTGGAACACACAATCTCCCATGGTACCATAGGGTACCATCACTACTAATCTCAAAAGCCATTACTTTCTACCGAACTATATCACCCTTGATCCTTATCAAAATAAGATCTAACACTTATTTATCTTTTATCTCCGCACCTAGGGATGACTTCGCCACCTTCTGAAGAAACATACCACTATCCTCAGAGTCTAAAAGGCAAAACTCCACGATTTGCCAAATGGTGAACATATTTCACTAGTTCTTGCTTTCCCTCATCCACATGAGCTAAACTCCCCATGGATAACCTTCTGAGAGCATCAACAACCACGTTAGCTTTACCTGGATTGTAGTGAAGACTCATGTCATAATCCTTTAGCATCTTAAGCTCTCTCTTTTTCCTGAGGTTCAACTCTTTCTGAGTAAACACATATTGTAAGCTCTTATTATCTAAAAAGATATCCAAATGCTTTCTATAAAAATAGTGATGCCAGATTATCAACGCGAACACCGCAACCAATAGCTCTAAGTCGTGAGTTGGATAATTCTTCTTATGCTCCTTTAACTATCTAGAGGAATAAGTTATCACCTTGCCATGCTGCATCAAGACACAACCAAGCCCTACATGGGATAAATCACAATAGACTACAAACCTATTAGTGTCTTTGATAAAAGTCAAGACCGGTGTCGAAGTCAAATTATCCTTCAGCTTCACAAAACTACTCTTACAAGCATCAGACTATAAGAACTTTATCTTCTTCTACATTAACTTAATATGGTAGATATAGTCAAAGAAATTTCCACAAAACTCTTTTGTAATAACTAGCTAAACCCAATAAGCTTTGAGTATTGGTTGGAGTCATGAGTCTAGTCCATTTCTTAACCACTGCAACTTTCTGCGGATCTACTATGGTCCCTTCACTAGAGATGACATAACCAAAAAAGTGAAAGCGTTCAAAACCAGAATTCACATTTTGAAAATTTGGCATATAACTGCTAATCTT
The DNA here is from genome assembly GCF_002878395.1 of Capsicum annuum. NCBI lineage: Eukaryota > Viridiplantae > Streptophyta > Magnoliopsida > Solanales > Solanaceae > Capsicum > Capsicum annuum. The sequence continues at coordinate 29,647,385 of NC_061116.1, read as the reverse complement.
TCAGGGTCTGCAACATAATATGGAGGTGATCAGAATGATCCACCTCACTCTTGGAGTACACCAGAATATCGTCTATGAATACAATCGTAAACAAATCTAGAAATTGATGAAAGACTCTATTCATCAAGTCCACGAATGCCACTGTGGCATTAGTTAATCCAAAAGACATAACTAGAAACTCAAAATTCCCATACGGGGTACGAAAGGCATTCTTAGGAATATCCACCTCCATAATCTTTAGCTGATGATACCTGGACTTAAGATCAATCTTGGAGAAAGACTTAGCACCCTGAAGTTGATCAAAAAAATTATCTATCCTCGGATGGGGGTATTTACTCTTTACCATTACCTTATTTAACTGCTGGTAATCAACATACATCCAAAGAGAACCATTCTTCTTACGCACGAATAACACTAGTGCACCCTACAGAGACATACTAGAATGGATAAAACCCTTGTCTAGAATATAGTTTCGCTGCTCCTTAAGCTCCTTTAACTTAGCTAGAGCCATTCTATAGTAGGGAAGAGAAATAAGACAAGTGTCCAAAACAAGATCAATCCCAAAATCAATCTCACATCAGGAGGGACACCAAGTCGTCAGAAAGACCTTAGGGAATTCATTCACCACTGGGACAGAATGTAAGGAAGGACCCTCTGGGTTAGAATCTTTAACCGAGACTAAATGAAAGAGACACCCTTGAAAATTAATCTTTGAGCTCTAAGATATGCTATGAACCTCCCCTTAGGAGCTAGGGAACTACCCTTCCATCCAATAACTGGCTCATTAGGGAATATAAAGATGATCTTACGAGTCTGACAATCTAGAGAAACATAGAGCGAGTATCACTAATTCATCCCCAATATGACATTGAAGTGAACTATGTCTAACTCAAATAGATCCACCAAAGTCTCTTGACCATCCATAGATACCATACAACCCCTATAGCTCTCCTGGCAACCACAGAGTCACCTATCTTTGTACAAATAGAAAAAAGGGTTCAAAAATACACTCAGGACCGAAACTAAAATACACAACCACAAATAGGGACACATAAAAAAGAGTGGACCCCAGATTAAGTAACTAGTACACATCATGGGAAAAGAGTTTCAATATACCAGTAACGACATCTGGCGATGACTCAGACTGTTAATAGATAGTGAGATCATATAGTCGGTTCTGACTAGAGTAGGAGCCAAATGGTGTACCCTTTGGTGTCAGAGCTGATGAAGAGGCAATTGGAACCTTGTTTTCCCCAGAAGCAACCTTATCCACTTGGATAGTTTCTAAGCATGTGCCCTAGATGACCACAGTTAAGGCACTTATAATTTCATTCATCACAGTAACACTAATATAATCGACCACAAAATATATTGGGTAGATAGGATGCAGCTGATTGGGACTCACTTGCCTGAGATTGGGCACCCTATACCCTATAATTATCGCCACTATGAAAATGCCTATGAACAGACGGATTTGGGTAGGGAGAACTAGCTATCGAGTAAGACCCAAAATTGCCCCACTACTTTTTGGACCACTTTCCACCATCCCAGTCACTCTGCTACTGGCCACAACCCTATCCAGAAGATCTAAACTTCTTTCTCTACCTTTCCTCTATCTCCATCTTCTTATTTTTCTCTTCCTTAACTTACTACATGTACATAACTAACCTAGAGATATCCATGTCCTTGTTTAACAAGACAGCCTTACTCTCCAAAATTAAGTCTCGGGATAACTCAGAAGCAAACTTCCTTATTCTAGCCATCATGCTAGAAACCAACTTCGGAGCATATCGAGACAACTGGTGAACTTCAAGGCATACTCCTTGACTGACATCTTGTCTTGGTTCAGGTTAAAAAACTCTTCCGCCTTTCCCTTTCTCAACTCTTGAGGAAAGAAGTGGTCTAGGAAAGGACTAGAAAAATCCTCTCACATGGCTAACTCATCATCGTCACCTCTTGACTAGTCCCATTTCTCATACCAATGATAGGCTACATCTTTCAGCTAGTAGGCAGTAAACTCTATGCCATCCTCACTAGTGGCATGTATAACATGAAAGATCTTTTTCATCTTATCAAGAAAACCTTGAGGATCCTCCTTGACCGTAACTCTAATAAAGGTTAGAAGGTTCACCCTTATAAATTTTCCAACCCTTGTGGCTTGAGAAGATAGAGTAGAAGAAGCACCACACTTGGCCTAAGAAGCTAGCAATTGTGCTAACATATGAATAGACTAACAAAACCTAGCATTCATCACATCAACCTGAGGAGCTCGAGAAGGACTGGAGGGGATCGATGGAACTCTAGGAGGGCAATCAGGATCTAGACCTCTAGACCGAGTCTGGACCCCATAAGTAGGACGTGTCCCATAAACATTATCCTTGGGTGGGATAGAGGAGTTTCCATGATCTTTAGATTGTCGAGGAGGCATGATCTGAAGAGAAAATAAAGGGGTATTAGAGAAGATTTTAGAACCTTAGACTTTATAACTCGAATACAGAACAAAAGAAAAAGAAACATTCCTAAATGCCTCATAGAATCTCCTTAATGAGCATGGCACGCTACACACCCTTAAAAGGGACTCTACTAGACACGGATTTGTGGACTCCCAATTGACCATAAACCTAGGGCTCTGATACTAATCTGACAGGGCCTTGTCATGTCAGGTATTTTAAGTCAAACCGAGATTGGAGACCAACCCCAATACCCCACCATTAATTACCCTACACCCCATGTTGGATGAATTTCAGACATTTAGCAAGATAAAACAATACTTATCTAAAGACAATAAAGTAAGTCAATAACCATAACCAAACAACCACAACCAGTAATCCAACTAATACCAATCCCAATTCCAATACCAATACTAATGCTAACTCTAATACCGTCGCCACCCATGGCCATAGTAGTCTGACAAAGCCTCTAACCAGAATCAAAGAATATCCGATCGGGATATGTCCCTGACCATAGCCAAAACCAAAACTAAAGAAATGATAATACTAGAAATAAGTCTATAGCATGAAATAGGGTCTTTAGGAGTATGAAAGCTCTCTAATTCTTTTTGGACCACTTTCCACCATCCCTACCACTCTACTGTTCACACCACCCTACTCAGAAGATCTAAACTTCTTGCTCTACCTTTCTTCTATCTCCACTTTCTTCTTTTTCTCTTTCTTAAACTATTGTATGTATATAACTAACCTAGAGATATCCATGTCCTTGTTCAATAAGACAGCCTTACTCTCCAAATTAAGTCTCGGGATAACTCAGAAGCAAACTTCCTCATTCTAGCCCTCATGCTAGAAACCAACTCCGGAGCATATCGAGACAACTGGTGAACTTCAAGGCATACTCCTTGACTGACATATTGTCTTGGTTCAGGTTAAAAAAATCTTCTGCTTTTCTCTTCCTCAAATCTTAATGAAAGAAGTGGTCTAGGAAAAGACTAGAAAAATCCTCCCATATGGCTAACTCATCATCGTCACCTCTTGACTGGTCCTATTTCTTGTACCACTGATAGGCTACATCTTTTAGCTGGTAGGCAGTAAACGCCACGCCATCCATATTAGTGGAATGTATAACATGAAAGATCTTTTTCATCTCATCCAGAAAACCTTGAGAATTCTCCTTGACCTTAACTCTAATAAAGGTTAGAGGGTTCAACCTTATAAACTTACCAACCCTTGTGGCTTGAGAAGATGGAGTAAAGGAAGAACTACGCTCGGCCTGAGAAGCTAGCAACTGTGCTAACATATGAATAGACTAACAAAACTTAGCATTTATCATATAATCCTGAGGAGCTCGAGAAGGAATGGAGGGGACCGATGGAACTCTAGGAGGGAAATTAGGTAGACCCCTAGACCAAGTCTGGACCCCATAAGTAGGACGTGTCCCATAAACATTATCCTCAGGTAGGATAGAGGAGTTTCAATGATCTTTAAATTATTGAGGAGGCATGATCTGAAAAGAAAACAAATGGGTATTAGACAAGATTTTAGGACCTTAGACTCTATAGCTCGAATACAAAATACAAGAAAAAGAAACATTCCTAAATGTCTCATAGGCTCTCCCTAATGAGTGTGGCACACTAAACACCCTTAAAAGGGACTCTACTCAACACGAATTTGTGGAATCCTAATTGACCATGAACCTAGGGCTTTGATAACAATCTGACAGGGCCTAGTTATGTCGGGTATCTTAAATCCAATCAAGATGGGAGAACAACTCCAGTACCCCACCATTAATTACCCTACACCCCATGTCGGATGAATTTTAAACATCTAGCTAGATAAAACAATAGTAATCTAAAGATAATAAAGTAAGTCAATAACTATAACCAAACAACCACAACCTATCAGGTCAATAACTATAACCAAACAACTACAACCTATTATCCAATTAATACAAATCCCAAAGCCAATACCAATACCAATACCAATGCTAACTCTAATACTGACTCTGCCTATGGCCATAGTAGTCTAACAAAGCCTCTAACAAGAATCAGAGAATATCCGATCGGGACATGCCCCCGACATAGACAAAACGAAAACTAAAGAAATAATAACACTGGAAATAAGTCTATAGCATAAAATGAGGTCTTTAAAAGTATGAAAGTTCACCACTTTAATCTGACTCAAAGTTTTCCCCGAATCCAAGTCATTGAGCAAAAGGAATGGTAGTATGGCCGGTTCAAAGATCATGTGGGGATACAGTGCCTGAAGATGGTTAGCGGAGATAAAGATAAAATAATTCCATCATTCAAAACCAAATCAAATAACCATATGCAATTACATATATACATATATGTACCGTGTCGGGATAGGGAACAAGGTTTATCATGCATTTAAATCTTAACCTAGATTATGTAGCTTAACCGTAAAAAATCTACCCACGGGCTATATAGTTCCAGTGTAATCCCCTGAACGGACCCCAGTGCGTGTAGCTGTTAAACCCCTTTTTCGCCGTAAGGAGTCTAAGAGTTTTTCTAATTAAAGTGACAATTTTGAATAATGATTATTATATTTATAGAGTCATCACTTGAAATTGAGTTATGATGTTCCAAGTCACCTTATTAAATCCCTAGTCAAAATAAAATGACTCCTTATTGGTCTGGGAAAATAAAGATCGGATAAAGAATTCTGTTGACCGAGGGGAAGGTATGAGGCACCCCTCGAGTCCCGTGGTTCTAGCACAGTCTCTTTAATGACTTATGTCTGGCTTAAATTAATATTTTGGATATGCAACATTTTTTAACCTATAAGTTACTTACACCTCGCTTTTAATTTATTTTAAATTATTTAATCATATTAATGCGTGGCTCGCCGGTAGCAGTACTTTCCGATCATACCATAATTTTTGATATATTTCTTGCTCCTTTGAGGCATTTATGGATCGTTTCCATTTTTTCCAATATAAATAAGAACTTAAAATATTTAGAATCTATCCCAACCAACACTACTAAAAAAAGTCAAAAAACGATGGCCAAAAATGATGGTCAGCATTGCTTTTTTGTCCAAAATCGATGAAAAAGTGATGCACCCACTTGCGTCACAAAAAGGCCAGTTGTTTTTCAAAACAATGACCTGCGTCGCTTTTTGGAAAAAAAATTCTGTTATTTTTAGAAATAGTGACATTGTGCGTCGTTTTTTGTAGAACACATGATGAACAAAAAACAATGAACATCGTTATTTTAGAGAAGAAAACAATTATTTTTTTCAGAAAAATGACACCGTCCGTCGTATTTTAAGAAAAATAAAATCTTTTTTTTTAGAAAAAGCGACGTTGATCGTCGCTTTTTGTTCTTCATAATGAAGACAAAAAGCGACGGATAATGTCACATTTTTAAAAATTTATTTTTAAAAAAATTTAGAAAAGCGACGGACAACGTCACATTTTTTGAAAATTTATTTTAGAAAATTTTCAGAAAAGCGACAGACGTCATATTTTTGAAAATTTATTTTAAAAAATTTCATAATAGCGACGGACAAAAAGGGTCCTGTCCGTCACTTTTCTGTATTTTTTTGGGATGCAGAAATTTGCATTTTCTGCATATCACCTGCCAAATAAAAATGCAATTCAATATATACGGTCCCATGTAATACATATTTCAAAAATAACCATACAACGCACTACCTTATCAAAATATTTACGTAATTCAAATCAACAACACTTAAACAATCAATCAAAAATCCAAAACACTTAATAATTAATCCAACAACATCCAAAACACTTAAACAGTCCTAAAGTTTTTTCATTTAAGTATATAGGCGTCCTAGATTTCTTCTTAGCAGTTGATTTCAAGCTCTTATTAGGACGAGGCCGATCACTGACACCACCGGATATCATTTGTATTCAACTTTACATCAAAATATACAAAAATCAAGTCATTAGTTCATATTTCATGTGACTACACTTAACTATTTTCAAGTTACTAGTACACGTTTCAAGACACTACACTTAAACCATTTTCAAATAGCTAATTGATATTTTATTTCACTATACTTAACCATTTTAAAATAACTAATTCACATTTCAAGTAACTACACTTAACCATTTTCAAGTCACTACTACACACTTCAAGTCACTACAAAGTCACTACACTCAAACCATTTTCAAACAGCTAATTGACATTTCAAATCACTGTACTTAACCATTTTTAAGTCACTAGTACACATTTCAAGTCACTATACTTAACCATTTTTAAATAACTAGTAAACATTTCAAGTCACTACACTTAATCATTTTCAAATAACTAATTAACATTGTAAGTCACTACACTTAACCATTTTCAAATAATTAATTCACATTTCAAGTCACTATACTTAACCATTTTCAAGTAACTACTTCACATTTCAAATAACTATTCTTAACCATTTTCAAGTAACTACTTCACATTTCAAATAACTAAATCATTTCCAAGTCACTACACCTAATCATTCATTTCAAGTCACTATACTTAACCACTTTCTAGTAACTAATTCACATTTCAAGAAACTACACTTAACCATTTTCAAGTCATTAGTACACATTTCAAGTCACTATACTTAACCATTTTCAAGTAACTACTCTTAACTATTTTCAAGTCACTAGTACACATTTCAAGCCACTACGCAATCATTTTAAAGTCACTAGTATACATTTTAAGGTACTACATTTAATTATTTTCAAGTCACAAGTTAATAATTTCAAGTCACTAGTACACATTTCAAGTCGCTATACTTAACCATTTTCAAGTAACTACACTTAACTATTTTCAAGTCACTAGTACACTTTTCAAGTCACTACACTTAACCATTTTAAAGTCAAAAGTATACATTTCAATAAAGTACACTTAATCATTTTCAAGTCATAAGTTCACTATTTCAAATGACTACACTTAACCATTTTCAAGTAACTAATTCACATTCAAGTAACTACACTTATCCATTTTCAAGTCACTGCTACACAGATCAAGTCACTACACTTGACCATTTTTAAATAACTAATTTACATTGTAAGTCACTACACTGATAACATTTTCAAGTCACTAGTACACATTTCAAATCACTACACTTAACTACTTTCAATTAACTAATTCACATTTCAAGTCACTATACTTAATCATTTTCAAGTAACTATAATTTATTATTTTCAAGTTATTAGTACGCATTTCACGTGACTACACAATAATGCCTCGAAATCTAATTCCTAGGACACCAAATGGTGCTCCGAACTACAAGTAGGCCTGAGCTAACCCTCACTGCCTTCTACTAAATCTAAATCTCAAAATAGGGCTAATATGAATGTAAAATCATAATAAATGCAAAAAAACTATCTGATTTATCTGAGTATATCTGAAAATACTAATCTCATCAATCTTATAAAGCAAATACTAAAAATCTGAATAATGCAACTAAAATCTAAAACTGAATCTAGTAGTCCGACAAACCTCTATTGATAGAATCTAGAGAGTCACTGGGATAGGCCCTAGCTAACTCAAACTGTCTGAAATGAATACAGAATCATCTACTAATAAACTAGAAATCTGTATAGCTGAGTCCTCAAACTATGAGGACTCACCAACTGCAGAGATGTAGATGAGATGCTCAAAAATTACTCACACTACTGAGACTAAGTACCTGAACCTACATTATGAGACAATGTAGCACACAAACGTATATGTGGATCAGTACTTTGGGAATATACTGAGCACATGGGGGTGAATGCAATAAGTCAAACAATACTTCAATGGCATCACAAGTTATAAAATCATGCATGGTAAATGTAAATGACAAACATAGGCTTGAGTAATCTGAAATCTGAAGATCATAAATCATGAATAGGAAAGCATATAATGTAAATCTTGTGAGTGATAACACTTAGTTCTGAAATCTGTATTCTATTCTTATTCTCAAATCATATAGGCTAAGTGAAATCTGTAAGTCTGTATCTAAAGGCTTGTGTAAAGCAATATTCTAAATTTGAGAACTTTAAAGCTGTAGAAAAAACACTTTATCGTAAGGGTTTAGAAATCTAAAACCTTATTCTACATGGAAGATTCTTCTAACCGACATAAACCATGTTAGCATTCACAGAGTCCAATGTTCTTGTTCCCCCAAGTAGTAATCCTCACGTTGGGGAGAGGAGTCATACTCTTTCCAGGGAGTATAACCTATCTAACTAATCACATATCTATCATTCACGTAGAAGTGGTAACAATCTAAATCCTATGTTGGCATGTAGTTCTGGGGTATGAAACCGTAGTAACGTACCCATCTCGGTGGTAAATACTACTCCCATTAAATCTGTATAATTATTCTGATGGAAATCTTCTTTTAAAATAGTATAATGGTTTATAATGAAAACCAACTGTATCTCTGTAAAGCTAAATTTGTAATCTGAATCTGTAAAGTAGATTTCATATCTATTCTGAGACCAAAAGGTCAAATCTTTAACAACAATCTAAAAGAAATCTAGTCATAGGGTGTTTACAGCACAACAAATCTTGAAATAACAATCTTTAATTAGGGCTTAATGACCCATGCATCAAACTCATGTTAAAAAAACAATACATTCATGCTTGATAATGTAAACATTGATAAATTACTTCAAAATCTAGAAATTACTGCGATATGTATGAAAATATAAACATAATCATGTAATTCAACTTCTAAATCACTGGAAATCTCATAAACCTGTAAATAACAATAATGAGTATAAACCCTAACTGAATCTCATGGGAAATCATATAAAATTCAATAAAAATTGGAATTTAAAATAGGTTTTGGACACAAGGATGAAAAGATTGTCCTTGTTCATAACCCCAAATACTTCAATTGATGAACTAGATGCTAAAACTTGAATCTTGGATCTCTACTGATGCTTTTAAAGTTGAATTCTTAGAGTTCTTGAGTTAGAAATCCTTAATCTTGAATTTCCTTGGAGAGTTAAAGGAGGAATTGGATTTCTTGGGGAGAAAGCTTTGATTATCTAGGGTTTTGTTTTGAGAGAGAGTGGATGAAATAAGCATAAAGTTCTTTAGAATGTGCTAAATCTTGTGTTTTAGACGGATTGGGGCCTTGGAGATTGACCGAAATGCCCTATTAAACTTTAAATCAGAACAGGAAAACAACCAAAAATCCCAATTTACTAGGCCACCGCGATGTGCCACTATCGCAGTGGCTTACTAGAAAAGGACGAGTGGGAACTGGGCTTTCCCTACGATGTGCCACAATCGCGGTGCCCCTTTGGATTGCCCTTTTGGCCACTGGCGCGATGCGCTAATATCGCGTAGGCTTACTGGAAATTGCCAATTGTGAAATAGGGTTAGCCATCTGATCAGGGACATACTTAGACAACTGGTTGAACTTGAGGCAATACTCCTTCATTGTCACTGAACCCTGCCTCAGGTTCATGAACTCTTCTATCTTAGCTTCCTTCATCTCACGTGGGAAGAACTTGTCTAAGAATGTATCTTAAAACATCTACCAAGTCATGGGAGCTGCATTCTCTCCTTTACTTTTCTTCCATATTACTACATAATCATATGCAACATCCTTCAGCCTATAGGATGCTAATTCTACACTCTTCTCTTCAGAAACATGCATAACTTGGGTGATCTTCTTTACCTCATCTAGATAAAACTATGGGTCCTCACCTGCCTTTGACCCATAGAATTTCGGCGGGTTAATTCTCATAAAATCTTAAATTTTGACTGTGGATAAGTTCTCATTTTACTGAAGTAGGACTGCAGTCTGACAGTAGCCCTGAGCATTAGCTGTCACAGCCTGAGATAGCACCTGAAAGAAAGCCCAAAACTCTGTATTTTACATATTCTCATTCAAAGAATCTGTTGGCTGAGGTGGCTGGTTATCATTTCTACATATGTTAGCTCGACACGGAGGTAGCTGAGGTGGCTGGTTATCATTTCTACATATGTTAGCTCGACACGGAGGTATTTTCTATCATGTGAAAGCATGAGTTAGAAGTAAATAGATACACTGAATACATTATAGATCATGAAAGAAGAGATGATTTCCTAGAACTCTCCATGGCCTATTGCTCATAGATGTGGCGCGCTTCACACCAATGATCAAGACTCTACATAACGCGGCTTGTCTGACTCCCTAGCACTCTCTAAACCTTAGGCTTTGATACCAAGTTTGTAACATCCCAAAATCTTATTCTCGGGAAGCCACACAGTGCTCTGAACTACAAGTAGTCCAGAGCTAACCCTGGTTGCCTTCTACTAAATCTAAATCTCAAAATAGGACAAATATGAATGTAAAATCATAATAAATATAGAAATCCATTTGATTTATCTGAGGATATCTGAAGATACTAATCTTATCAGTCTCATAAAGAAAATACTAAAAATCTGAATACCGCAACTAAAATCTAAAATTAAATCTAGTAGTCCAATAAGCCTCTACTGACTGAATCTAGAGAGTAACTGGGACAGGCCCCAGCTGACTAAACTATCTGAAATAAATACTGAATCATCAACTAATACACTGGAAATTTGTATAGATAAGTCCTCAAACTATGAGGAATCACCAACTGTAGAGATGTAGATGAGATGCTCGAAAATCACTCACATCGCTGAGACTGAGCACCTGAACCTATATTATGAGAAAATGTAGCACACAAACATATATATGGATCAGTACTTTGGGAATGTACTGAGCATATGAGGGTGAATGCAATAAGTCAATCAATACTTCAATAGCAACACAAGTTATAAAGTCATGCATGTTAAATGTAAATGACTCCCATAGGTTTGAGTAATCTGAAATCTAAAGATCATAAATCATGAATAGGAAAGCATATAGTGTAAATCTTGTGAGTCATAACACTTAGTTCTGAAATTTGTATTCAGTTCTTATTCTTAAATCATATAATCTAAGTGAAATCTATAAGTCTGTATCTGAAGGATTATGTAAAGCAATATTTTAAATTTGAGAACTTTAAAGCTGTAGAGAAAAAACTTTATCTTAAGGGTTTAGAAATCTGAAAACTTATTCTGCATGGGAGATTCTTCTAACCGACATACACCATGTGAGCATTCATGGAGTTCAACGTTCTTGTCCCCCTAAGTAGGAATCCTCACATTGGGGAGAGAAGTCACACTCTTGTCAGAGAGTATAACCTATCTAGGTGATCACATATCTATCATTCACGTAGAAGTGGAAATAATCTAAATCCTACATTGGTACGTAGTTATAGGGTATGAAACCGGAGTAACGTACCCATCTCAGTGCTAAATACTACTCCCATTAAATTTGTATGCTCATTCTGATGGAAATCCACTTTTAAAATAGTATAATGGTTTATAATGAAAACTAACTGTATGTCTGTAAAGCTATATCTGTAATCTAAATCTGTAAAATACATTTCATATCTATTCTGAGACCAAAAGTTCAAATCTTTAACAACAATCTAAAATGAATCTAGTCATAGGGTGCTTATAGCACAACAAGTCTTGAAATAGCAATCTTTAATTAGGACTTAGTAACACATGCTTCAAACTCATGTTAAAACATCAAAATGTTCATGCTTGATGATGTAAACATTGATAAATTACTTCAAAATCTGAAAATTACTGCGATATGTATAAAATATGAACATAATCATGTAATTCAACTTCTAAATCACTGAAAATCTCATAAACTTGTAAATAACAATAATGGGTATAAACACTAATTTGAATCTCATGAGAAATCATATAAAATTCAGTAAAAATTGCAATTTAAAATAAGTTTTAGGCACAAGGACGAAAGGATTGTCCTTGTTCATAACCCCACATACCTCAATTGATGAGCTAGATGCTAAGACTTGAATCTGGGATCTCTATTAATGCTTTTAAAGTTGAATTCTTGGACTTCTTGCGTTGGAAATCCTTGATCTTGAGTTTTCTTGGAGAATTAATGGAGGAATTGGATTTCTTGGGGAGGAAGCTTTGATGATCTAGGATTTTTTTTTGAGAGAGTAGATGAAATAAGCAAAAAGTTCTTTGTAATGTGTTAAATCTTTTGTTTTGGACAGATTGGGGCCTTGGGGATTAACCAAAATGCCCCTATTAAACTTTAAAACGAAACTGGAAAACAACCAAAAATCTCGATTTACTAGGCCATCGCGATACACCACTATCGCGGTGGCTCACTGAAAAAAGATGAGTGGGAACTGGGCTTTCACCACGATGCACCACAATCGCGGTGCCCCTTTGGATTACCATTTTGGCCATTAGCGCAATACGCCAATATCGCGTAGGCTCACTGGAAATTGCGAATTATGAAATGGGACTCCTCCGCGATGTGCCATGATTGTGGAGTCTCACTGAAATTTGAAAATTGTGATTTTACGCTTCTCCGCGTTGTGCTATGGGCCTAAATCACGGTGTTTTTCGACTAAAACTTAAAATAGCCATAACTTCTTACTCGGTTATCGGATTTACCCGAATCTTATATCGTTAGAAAGATAATTCAATTTCCTACGCATTGGAGGGTCTAAATATGGAATATTTTATATGTATGAAAAATCATTCTCTCTTGAAGCCAATGCTTGACATTGTCAACGCTAAATTGAACGAGGAAAAGTATGGGGCATTACATACACTTAACCATTTTCAAGTCACAAATTTACAATTTCAAGTAACTACACTTAACCGTTTTCAAGTCACAAGTTTACAATTTCAAGTAACTACACTTAATCATTTTCAAGTCACTGCACTTAATAATTTTCAAATAACTTATTCACATTGCAATTCACTACACTTTAACCACTTTCAAATAGCTAATTGAAATTTCAAGTCATTATTCTTAACCATTTTCAAAACCCAAGTTCACCTTTCAACTAACTGCACTAAACCATTTTCAAGTCGCTAATCCACTTCTATAGTGACTACAATTGATCATTTTGATGTAACTAATACACATTTCAAAATACTACACTTGACCATTTTCAACTCTCTAATTCACATTTCAAGTGACTAAACCTAACTATTTTCAAGTCATAAATTCACATTTTCAAGTGATTACACTTTACTAATTTCAAAACACAAGTTCACCTTTCAAGTGACTAAACTAAACCATTTTCATGTCGTTAATCCACTTCTCAAGTGACTACACTTGACCATTTTGAAGTCACTAGTACGCATTTCAAAATACTACACTTGACAATTTTCAACTCTCTAATTCATATTTCAAGTGATGCAAGGGTAACAACAAATTATGAGTTCAAAGTTTCAAAGTGTAGAATTACACAACTTGAAATGGCGAAAGGGCAAAATTTCACATATTTTGATTTTTTTTAAAAAGAATATACCGACTCCTAATTTTGCACAAATACATAATGACCATGCTTTGTCATTAACGGTAAAAAGGCACCAAATACTCATAATTCAAATTACTCCTAATTTTGCACACAATTAGATCCAAATTATCTAAAATAATTATGTACAACTCAATGACCGACAATATACAATTATAAGCAAGTATGAAATTAGAAAGGAGAACTAGGATTTAAGATCAACTCCCACAAATTTCAAAAGTAAATGTTATCTAAAAACAAAAGGAGAAGCCGATGGTAATAATAAATTAACGAAAATTTAACGAAGAGAATAAACCCATGAATTTTGTGAATCCTTAATGATTTTTGATTAATTGAACAGAATCTGGAGCAGCGGAAGTTGGTTGTAGTCATGGCGACTGGTTTTGTTGTGGTAGCGGCTAGAGGGCATGATGAGAGGTGGCGACGATGGCATGGGGTTACTGGAGCATGATGGAGGCGAAGAAAAAGAAGTGGTGGATTTGATGGTGGTTGGTGGCGGATAATAAGGAATTCCAGTAGGTGGAAAACGTCGACGGAAGTGGATGATGGTGTTGGTTTTCCTTCATATGGCTACTTCGCCAGTGGGGTGGCTTAAACCCGATGCCATGGAGGAAAAAGAAAGGGCGATGGTGAAGGCTAACGGTGGTTGAAGCGTGGGGTCATCGGTTGGGTGTGTTATTGCACTGGCTACAGAGGGACAACAGAGAGATTGCGGTGTGTAGGTAGCCAGCTCCGGCGGTGGCGTGGAGGCGGCAACAACTGCTAGTTTAGAACTAAGAAGAAAGGACAGAGAAAAAGGTAAAGGTCTTGTGGCTGTTTTGGAAAGAATGAGGGTTTTGGAAATTTAGGTTTAAGAGAATAAAGAAAGAACTTGATCTCAGTCGTTGGATCAGTTTAGATCAGCATCTGAGATTAAAATTATTTTTAAAAGGTCAAAAATTGACTTTCAATTTGTATTCAAATTGGTATCAATTTGGCTCTAATCGTCATCAATTACATAAAAAATGGCTAATAATTAGTCAAAATGACGAGAAAAATAGTAAGACGTCGTTGATATTAAAATAAACTAAACATGTAAGAATTAATGTTACGTAAAATTATTATATAAAATAGCATTCTAAAAGGGGTATCGTGAGGTCAAAATTGGGTGTCAACATAACTAACTCAATTTAGTCCCACTAATTAGGTATATGGATGGTATAGTGTACGTAGACCTTACCGCTAAGGTAGAGAGGTTGTTTCCAATAGACCCTCGGTTCAAGAAAAGTAGTCTGAAGTAGTCCAATTTCAAGAAAAAAAATAGTGAAAGTTGATTTAATATTGATCGTTGATCAAATATGATGAACAGTTGAGATTAAAATTGAGGAGATGAGTCAAACGATTAGAAATTGAGGTAAAAAAAATTGAATTAGAGATTTCGATTAGGTTAATACAATGTATTAATTTAATGAATTGTGGTTAATTTGCTTAAAAATGATAACTTCAATAGTGTATTATTACCTCTATCATATGATGTTAACGTATTATTCAAAATATTTGGATATACAAATTCAGCTAGCTAGCTTTTAACTGCTATGTACATCACTATACAAGAGATACGTATTTATACATATATATATATATATATATATTTAATTGACTATGAACTTTGTAATATGTACTATAAACATCACATACACGAGTATATTACCTCGTAATACAATATATTTCATATATATTTTGATGAATTATCGTTTAATTTAGCTTACATTATTATATTATAATTTCAATAGTATATTATTACCTTGATCAATCAATTGTATGATATCAATGTATTCAATATATAAAGTTGATTAACTATCAACATCGAAATATGTACTATGTACATCACATTTGCAAGTATATTACCTCGTAATACAACGTATTTCATAAATTCTCTGATGAATTATCGTTTAATTTAGCTTATATCATTATATTATAACTTCAATAGTATATTATTACCTTGATCAGTCGATCGTATGATATCAATATATTCAATATCTAATTGAATACATTTAATTTTTTTAAAATATAAAAATTATTTATTTAATAGTAAATTAAAAATATCAAATATCGACGGACAGTGTCGTTTTTATAAAGTTAATTTTTATTTATTTTTAACAAAAATCACATTATCCGTCGCTTTTTGTAAAAAATACAGAAAATAAAAAAATAATTAAAAATTATGACGGATAGAGTCACTTTTCTATAATTAATATTTTTAAAATAAAAAATTATAGTGATGTGGTCTGTAAATTTTAATAAAAATAAAAATTAAATTAAAAAATCGAACAATGTTGCTTTTGAACATATTGTTAATTTTTATTTATTTTTAACAAAAGCGACACTGTCCATTGCTTTTTGTAAAATTACCAAAAAAATAAAAATAATTAAAAATTGCGACGGATAGCGTCGCTTTTCTATAATTAGTATTTAAAAAATAAATAAATTATAGCCACATTGTCTGTCGATTTTAATAAAAATAAAAATTAAATTTAAACATCAACGGACAACATTGCTTTTTATCATAAAGTTAATTTTTATTTATTTTTAACAAAAGTGACACTATCCGTCACTTTTTGTAAAAATGCAAGAAAAAATAAAAATAATTGAAAATTAAGACGGATAGCTTCACTTTTCTAGAATTAATATTGTAAAAATAAAAAATTATAGCGACGTTGTCCGTATATTTTAATAAAAATAAAAATTAAATTTAAAAATTGATGGATGTTGCTTTTTAAAAATTAATTATTATTATTTTTAAATAAATAACGGCGCTATCCGTCATATTTATTAAAAATAATTATAAATTATTTATTGATTAGTTGGCACAATAATCCGCGAAAAAAAGTGATGGATATTAAGACATTGACCGTTGATTTTAATAAAAAATAGATAAAAATTAAAATTAAACTAAAAAAGTGACGGACAGTGTTGCTTTTTAAAGCGACATAGTTCGTCACTTTTTTTGTGTCATTTTTTGGCCCTTTTTTAGTAGTGCAATTAGATCGGCTTCAAATGGCATGATAAATTTTATTATAACGAATGGTCGGTAGTAGGACTTTCCAACTTCATCGTTAACTTTCTCTTGTATATTAATCTTTTAATTTTCTCTCGATCAAGAACCTAAACTCATTCTTTTACAAATTCGCTCCCTTACTAATAATAGGTTTTCCCTCTCTTTTCTTTTATCGATGACAACGGATCTTGAATAAGTTTGCAATCCATTTTTCTTAATCTTTACACTAATTAATTAATTAACCCTCAAACGAATGCCTAGGCTTGAAATATAATCATCGAGAGGTTATAATGATTAAATAGTCTATCACTCAAATTACTTTTAAAACTACTAATAAGAAACTATACATAAAACGAACAATATGACACCTAAATTTAACTAACTTATATTCATATAACATTCTAATTATCAAAACCAAGACCTATCAAGAATGGGAGGGATGAAATAGTTAATAAAATAATATAATAAAAGAATGAACATGTCATACACAAAGACTAATTTCCTTAACCGCCCATTTTAAATTATAAACTCTCTTTTTAGCATATAAAACTTTAAGAGGAATACACTAATTGATCTGAATATTATGAATCCTCTTTTGCCAGTAGGTATATGATGACAAAATTTGGTATCAACCAAACAACTATTAATCTCCTTCCAATTCTATTCATTCACAACATACTTCTGCAACCACTTGGTATATTCTCCAGTCTTTATTTCCTTATAACCTTTCCCAAATAAAGCCTTGCTCCAATTTTTTATTCGTCACCAAAGTTGTAAACAACATGAAACAAAGCAACTCCACAATGAGCAAAACAACATGCACAAATATATCAACATGATTAACGTAACTCGGCGCGACAATCCAACCAAACCTTAAACCAAAACAAGTAAACACACGCCTAGTAACAGTAAAGGCTCTGCACCACTTTCTCCCAAAGCGTAGTGCTGCTGTTAAAACTGAACCAGATTGAAAAACCTAGTCAAACCAGAAAAGCCAGTAGAGTCACACAATTGAGGAATGTGACTATGAAATTGCTTACTATGAACCTCTTTCCTTCTTCTACCTTATTTTTGCATGCATGCATGCGGTCTAAGATTCTAGTTTACAACACAATTATACTAATCGCTGTCAACCGAAACCGAATATAACCTTACATTTTTAACACTAATAACTTAAAATCATCTCCTTTAATATTCAAAGCTAATCTAGTTAACCTTACTTCGGAATGACAATCTAGTTATAAATTAAGACATAAAGTAAATTATATAAAAATAATAAATTACACATAATAAATAATATAAAATTCATGAAAATAACTTTATTCATGCTTCAATTCACATAGAAAACTTATAGAATAATTAGTACGAATTAGATAAGAACCTGTCTGGCGAATTGAAGCAAAACACGAACAATGTCATCGAAAACTGAAATGGAACTTGAAATTGATCCATTACTTCTTTTCCTTGCTTCTTTCTTGTTTTCACTATAAATTTTCTTTTTTCTCCCTCTGTTTTTTGTTTTCTTCTTTGTTTCTTGCTTTTCAATGTTTTCTTTTTCAAGTGTCCATCTGTGTGTCCTCTCTTTGTCGCGTGTTGTGTTTGTGTGTTTGTATAATGGTGTATGTATGTGTGTCGTGTGTTGTGTGGGCGAGCTTAATATGAGGGAGTTGTGAGATAATAAGGGTAGAGGTTAAGGAAAGTGGGGTGCAGATGGGATGTGGGCAGTTTATTAGGACAAGTCTTCTTTATTTTCTTTTATTTTTTTATTTAAATATATATATATATATATATATATATTTAAAGAAAATCTTTTTCACAATTTTTCACATATTACCTAATAAAAATGAAGATAAAAGATGAAAAAATATATTAGACAAAAAATAAATTTTTGATGCTAAAAATACCTAAAATTTAGGGGAGAGTCAAAATTACATGTCTATATTTTGCCCATCTTTGTTTGAATATACGAAGTGTTTTTATACAAAGAATTAGACAATGAAACAAGTTTTGACTCTCTGTTATTTGAAAGGGTAGTAGAAGAAAAACAAGATGCTATCGAGCCCTGATTTTGGACCACCTACACATCCCACATTATAAGGGAATTATGTCATCTGTAGTTTAATGAGGTAAACTGGTGAGACAATGAGTTAGAGGTTGAGTTAGGTTCCGTCGAGTCTCCGATCTGTGGCTTCTGTTTTACATCTAAATTAAAATTAAAAATGAAAATAGAAGTTAAAGTCCTATTTATGCAGCTTCTCTGGAATCTTGACTTGAATCTTCATGATTTCTCAAGTGGTGAGATAGTCGTTATTTTGAGTTGAACTTGAAACATTTAATGTTCCCCCATGTTGACTCTTGGTATTAGAGAGGAGGTTTAAAATTGCCTTTTTTTTTAAACTTTCTTCTGACTTGAGCTGGATAATCTTCACCCTATTCTTCAGATGGGTGCTCCAACTTGAAACTGATAATATTCACTCTATTCTCCATGCCATCTCCTGACTTGCTATTTTATCACCTTATTCTCTAAACAGGTTCTTGACTTGCTATTTTTTTGCCCTATTCTTTAGGCAAGTTCCTGAACTTCAAAACTGAAAATAATTTCGATTCTCCAAACATGTTCCTGAACTCAAAGTAAAAAGTGAAATATAAAAGTAAAATTTCTATTATCGAGGAGGGTCCTGAGCATAAAGTAAATTTTCATTATCCAGGAGGGTCCTAAGTAGAATGAAAATTTCCATTATCCAGGAGGGTCCTGAGCATAAAGTCAATTCCCATTATCCACGAGGGTCTTGAGCGTAAAGTAAATTTCCATTATCCAGGAGGATCCTGAGCATAAATTAAATTCCTATTATCTAAGAGGGTTCTGAGCATAAAGTAAATTCCCATTATCTAGAAGGGTCCTGAGCTGAAAATAAAATCTCATTATCCAGAAGGGTCCTGAGCTGAAAATAAAATCTCATTATCTAGGAGGGTACTGAGCTGAAAAGTAAAATCCCATTATTCAGGAGAGTCCTGAGCAGAAAGTAAAGTCCATTATCCAGGAGGGTAATGAGCAAAAAATAAAGTTCCATTATCCTAGAGGGTCCTGAGCTAAAAATAAAATTCCATTATCTAGGAGGGTCTTGAGCAGAAATTAAAGTCCCATTATCTAGGAGCGTCCTGAGTTGTAAAGTAAAATCTCATACAATACAAATTTTTTTTTACCCCAGTTTGTACTAGCGAAATTTGTGAGTGTCACCAGAAGTTTGGACTAATGAATACCCTTGTATCTTTCATGGACTTGATAAATAGTGTGTTCAAATAATACTTGGACATGTTCATCATAGTCTTCATTAATGATATCCTTGTCTATTCCCATGGTGAGAATGATCATGTAGACCATCAGAGAATTTTATTACAGACCCTTAGAGCTCATCATTTGTACACCAAATTCAGTAAGTAAAATTTTGGTTGAGATCAGTATCTTTTCTGGGCCAAATGTTTTTCGGTGATGACATTAGAGTTGACCCTCAAAATACCAAAGCAGTAACAAATTGGCCCAAACCTATCTCTCCCTCAGATATCAGGAGTTTCTTGGGTTTGGCTAGCTATTATTGATGGTTTGTTAAAGGGTTTTCTTCTATTGCATCCCCCATGTTTCGATTGACTAAGAAGAAAGTCAAATTTTAGTGGTCAAATTCCTATGAGAAGAGTTTTCAAGAATTGAAAACTCATCTCACTTTCGTCCCCATCTTGACCTTGCCAGATGGTTCAGAAGGAACTGTCGTTTATTATAATCCTTCCAGAGTTGGTCTTGGTTGTGTTTTGATGCAGAGGGGCAAGGTCATAGCCTATTCCTCTAGACAACATAAAACCCTTGAAAAGAATTATTCGACCCATTATCTTAAGTTGGCAACTGTTGTCTTTGCCTTGAAAATTTGGAGGAGTTAACTTTATGGGATTCATATTTATGTGTTCATTGACCATAAGAGTTTACAGTATGTGTTCACGCAGAAAGATATGAATCTTCATCAGAGAAGGTATCTTGAATTATTAAAAGATTATGATATGAGCGTGTTGTATCATTCGAGCAATGCCAATATAGTGGCAGCTGCCCTTAGTAGATTGTTATGGGTAGTGTTGCCCACATAAAGGTGATAAAAAGGAGTTAGTCCATAAGGTTCATCAACTTTCTAGACTAGGTGTCTGGTTGGTTGATTCAACTGAAGGTAGTACTTGGGTTGAGAATGGTTCAGAATCTTCATTGGTTGCTGAAGTAAAAGAGAAACAAGATAGGGATATATCAGGATACCAATTTGGTTAAGTTGAAGGAGGTAATTAGAGACCAGAAGGTGGAGGTTTTCTCTCAAAGATGAGATGGTGTGCTTCGTTGTCAAGGTAGGTTATGTATCCTGAGTGTTGATGATCTCAGACAGCGAATACTTGCATAAGCCCATGGTACACGGTATTCTATTTACCCAGGAACCAGTAAGATATACCGTGATTTATGAGAAATCTATTGGTGGTATGGTATGAAGAAGGATGAGAGTTTGTAGTAAAGTGTTCAAATTGTCAGCAGGTCAAAGTTGAGCACCAAAGGCCTAGTGGTACACTGCAGGAGTTTAGCATCCCCACTTAGAAGTGGGAAGTCGTGAACATGGATTTTATGATAGGATTACCTCGTACGCATTATCAACATAATTTGATATGGTTCATTGTTGATAGAATGACCAAATTAGCTCAGTTCCTTTTTAGCTCATACTTTGTATTTAGCTGAGGATTATTCCAGGCTTTATCTTAGGGAGTTAGTTAAGTTGCATGGGATTCTGTTGTCTATTATTTTATATAGAGGTACTCATTTTACCTCTCACTTTTGAAAGGCTTTTCAAAAGGGTCATGATACCCAAGTCCATCTCAATACATCTTTTTACCCTCAAACAGATAGTAAGGCGGAGAGGACCATTCAGAATCTAGAAGATATATTGAGGGCATGTGTTATTGACTTTGAAGGTAGCTGGGATAACCACTTACCTTTGATTGAGTTTGATAGTAACAATAGTTACCACTAGAGTATTCATATGTCTCCATTCGAGGCTCTCTATGGGAGGAGATATAGATCTCCTATTGGTTGGTTTGAAGTAAGTGAGGCTGCTATGATAGGACCATATTCAGTATTTGAGGCAATGGAGAAAGTTTAGTTGATTCGGGAGAGGTTGAAGACAACCCAAAGCTGTCAGAAATCTTATGCTGACATGAAGAGAAGAGATCTTGAGTTTGAGGTTGGTGATTTGGTCTATTTGAAGATTTCTCCTACGAAGGGAGTGAAGAGATTTGGCAAGAAGGGGAAACTCAGTCACCGCTTTATTGTCACTTATAAAATCTTGAATTATTTTGGAAAGGTAGCCTATGAACTTGAGTTACCTACAGATTTGGCATCAGTGCATCCGGTATTTCATGTGTCACCGCTAAAGAAATGCATCAGCGATTTAGCTGTTATTGTTCCTTTAGAGAGTATGGACATTAAGAATAGCCTTTCCTATAAAAAAAGTCATAGTTGAGATTCTTGATCGTCAGATTTGTAGACTAAGGAACAAAGAAGTTCCTTTGGTTAAAGTCATTTGGCAGAATCATTCTGTTGAGGGAGCTACTTGGGAGGCAGAAGCAGATATGCAAACCAAGTACCCTCATCTTTTTGCCGCAAACTAAGATTCAGCTTGAGGTAATGATTTTTCCTTAGATTGAATCTTTTTCATTCTCTGTTTCAGCTATGTAAGCATTCTTATGTCATTACATGTATTCACAAAATTTGTTCAGTTCATGTATCATGTTTCAGACTCAGTTAAGTAATCATGTTTCTAGTCATGTAGGTTCAGTATATAATCTCAGTTTCCTTAGTAGTCCCAGCCTATCCAGTCTAATTCAAAGAAAAATGTTCCCAAGGAGGAGATATTGTAATACCTCATGAAGTTCTAAGCTCGTTTTAGCTCCTAGTCGCATTTCCTCAGGGGTCCAAGGATTGAAATTTTCACTAACTGTTAAGGACACAGTCATTTTTAAGACCCCTAAAGTTTGATAATTTTTATTTTGGTCTTCCCCATCTCGAGATGTTGATTTTTAAGTCAATTCATGATCGGGGTTGTCAAAAGTACATCTCAAGTGTGTTTTTGGATTTTTAGACGGGCATAGGGGTGTGTTTGGAAAATGAAAACAGTATCCCCACCGAGATAGGCAAGGGTGCCCGATTTAGTCCACTGGGAGAAAGCCCGCGGTGCCCGATCTAGTCTGCCGGACTGGAGCACGCGGCGCGGGGCTTACCCTATCGGTCTGGAGCACGCAGTACACTCATGACCATTCGTCCAACTTCTTGGCCTTTAAGCTAAGGGGAATTTGGTTCATTTTCCCTCATCCTATTTCTTCCATAACATGAATTGGGGCTTCCATATGGGCATTATTTTCCCCTTTCACTCAAATTGCTCCCAAGAAAACCCTCTTTCTTCCCCAAGAAAAAATTCAAGCTTTATTCTCAAGGAATCAAGGGTTCAAGTTTCTAAGTTCAAGCAATCTTCAGGATTATAGCTATTAAGGTATGTGAGGTGTTCATCCATGGTTTCCTTTCATCCATGGAGCCCAAAAACCCTTTTTTGGTCTACAAATATGAATTTACCCCTATTATGAAGTTGCATATGTTTAAGATGAGTTTAATTCATGTTTTCCCTAGTAATTTGGCTCAATCATGTCCTAGTATGATCCTTTGAATGGTTAGGGTATTTTACGTTTCAAGTTTTGAATTTCTATGTCATATTTAATTAAATTTCATGTCATAGTATCAAATTTCTGAATTTAGCCATGAAGTCACATTGTTTTCTTATGTTTTAAGACATTTCCATGTTCATGTTCATGATTCCCACATATTGGATGAAATGCCTATGTTTTGGGTCTTTGAACCATGATCCCCTACTATAGATTAAAAGCTCTGTTACTGTATTTTATGGTCATTCAGTGATGGCGGGTTATGAACACCCGATACGAAAATAATTTTACTTGATTTTTGTTTATAAGTGCCGAGTCAGTCAGACCATAGTTTTTACTACCATATTTAGAGCATTATGTTCACGCTAAGCACTTACAAGTACAATACCATATCACGTTAAACTACAAATAATACCTGTGTCATTTAGTTGGGAATAACAATTATCACTGAGTCAACATAGGGATGGCACCTCCCCTGTCAGTTAGGCATGAAACATTAGTAGCAATCCCTAGGTTCCATACCTACGATGCCACTATAGATTATGAGTGGTCCCCCATCCATAGAGGCATGAAACCCTCGTCCTTCGAGACATCCGTCTTGTTGATCCACATCGTCAGTCATGTGTTGGTATTCCTGGCATGGTATCAACACCCTTCTAACTGGGGTTACAGGTTGGACCCCGATAAATCAGATTGGTGCATGCCGTTTATAGCTATCTCCCATAGTCTAAGTACAGTAATAAGTGTATTTTATTTAAGGTTTACTTGACTAAGTGTACAAATTTTCAGTTATTCAGTTATACAACTTTCAGTCTTTTAGATTACAGATTATCTTAGAAACATGTTTATGCTTGGTCTTGTATTCTCAGCTATTACATGTTCATGCATTTATGCTCAGTTACTTCATGCATATCAGCCAGTTCTCATTTGGTATATTAGTACATTCAAAGTACTGACCACATACTTTTCTTTACGCTATGTTGTCTCATAACATAGGTTCGGACGAACAGTTTCCTGAACGCTCTTAGATAACTCAACGTTACTCAGCAGTAGTTGTGGTTAGTCCTCATCCAACGACGACAAGATTTGTTTATTTCAGTTACTTCAGTAATTTCTTATGTTCAGTCAGTTGGAGTTAGTTGGGGGTCTATCCCATCAACTCCCAATGATGTTTAGAGGCTTTCAGACAATCGGTTAGACAGTCAGTCAGTCATTTTAGAGTTATCAGTTGTTTTCAGATAGACAGTTGGTTCTTAGTATTCTATCAGATATTTGAGACATGTTTTGATACATATTTCAGTATCCAGTGTTATAGTGCCTTATCAACTTACCTTCCGTATATTACTATTTTGTTTAGTGCTCATAGCAGGTACTAGCCTATGGGTTAGCTTATGGTCACTTATGGCCGTAAGCACCGTTGTTGTGACCAGGGGGTAGCCTCGGGTCGTGGCACAAAAAACACTTAAATTACCCAGATAAAAAAGTGCATCTCCTAAGGGCTAAATGGAAAGGTTCGATTAGATAATGCGTCTTCTAGGAGTTAACGTTCAAGTTAGAAAGTGTGTCACCTAACAAATGAAAACTTGAATTACCTAGACAGGGAAGTGCGTCTCCTTGGGGTTAAGTGGAATGACTCAACTATAAAGTGCATCTTCTAGGAGTAAAGGTTCAAGTTAGGAAGTGCGCCTCTAACAAATGAAAACTTGAATTACCCAGACAAGGAAGTACGTCTCCTAGGGTAAAATGAAATGACTCGATTAGAAAGTGTATCTTCTTGGAGTAAAAGTTCATGTTTGGAAGTGCGTCACCTAACAAATGAAAACTAAAATACCCAAACAACGGAGTGTGTCTCCTAGGGGTCAAATGAAAGAATTCAACTAGAAAGTGTGTTTTTTAGCAGTGAAGGTTCATATTAGGAAGTGCATCACCTAACAAATGAGAACTTGAAATACCCAGATAAGGAAGTGCGTCTCCTAGGGGTTAAATGAAAAGAATCGACTAAAAAGTGCATCTTCTATGAGTAACAGTTCAAGTTAGGAAGTGCGTCACCTAAAATACAACTCTAGAAATACCCAGATAAGGAAGTACGTCTTCTAGGGGTTTAAATGAAAGAAATTGACTAGAAAGTGCATCTTTTGGGAGTGAAGGTTCAAGTTAGAAAGTGTGTCACCTAACAAATGGAACTCGAATTATCTAGATAAGGAAGTGCGTTTTCTAGGGGTTAAATGTAAAGACTCAACTAGAAAGTGCGTCTTCTAGGAGTAAAGGTTAAATTAGGAAGTACGTCACCTAACAAATAAAATCTGAAATACCCAAACAGAAAGTGTGTCTCCTAGGGGTCAAATGAAAGAACTCGACTAGAAAAAGTGTCTTCTAGGAGTAAAGTTCAAATTATAAAGCGCATCACCTAACACATGAAACTTAAATTACCTAGACAAGAATGACTTGACTAGAATGTGCGTCTTCTCGGATTAAAGGTTTAAGTTAGGAAGTGTGTCAACTAACAAATGAAAACTTGAATTACCTAAACAAGTGCATCTCCTAGGGGTTAAATGAAATGACTCGACTAGAAAGTCCGTCTTCTACGAGTTAAGGTTCAAGTTAGGAAGTGCATTACCTAACAAATGAAAACTTGAATTACCCAGATAAGGAAATGCATCTCCTAGGGGTTAAATGAAACGACTCAACTAAAAAGTGTGTCTTTTAGGAGTTAAGGTTTAAGTTAG
This sequence comes from Capsicum annuum, assembly GCF_002878395.1. Taxonomy (NCBI): domain Eukaryota; kingdom Viridiplantae; phylum Streptophyta; class Magnoliopsida; order Solanales; family Solanaceae; genus Capsicum; species Capsicum annuum. The sequence continues at coordinate 29,621,090 of NC_061116.1, read as the reverse complement.
GAAGTGCGTCAACTACAAAATGAAAACTTGAATTACCCAGACAAGGAAGGGTATCTCCTAGGGGTTAAATAAAATGACTTGACTAGAAAGTGCATCTTCTAGGAGTTAAGGTTCAAGTTAGGAAGAGTGTAAACTAGAAAACGAAACTTGAATTATGCAGAAAAGGAAGTGTATCTCCTAGGGATTAAATGAAAGAACTCAACTAGAAAGTACGTCATTTAGGATTGAAGGTTCAAGTTAGGAAGTGCATCACCTAACAAATGAAAATTCAAATTACCCAGACAAGGAAATATGCCTTCTAAGGGTTAAATAGAATGCCTCAACTAGAAAGTGCGTCTTCTAGGATTGAAGGTTCAAGTTAGGAAGTGCGTCATCTAACAAGTGAAAAATGGAATACTGTCTCTTAGGGGTATAGAATGATGAGTTTTTACCATTTTTGTGATTACCAAAACTTCATAGCAATACCGTCTCTTAAATTTGCAGAAGTGAGGAATTGCAGCTTTTAATATTTAGGCTTTGAAGTATTGATTTGAAGGTAACACATGTTCCCATTTCACACCAAGAAAACTTGTGAGTTTTAAAACATGGGAGGCAATCGCTCTTGCACTTGTCACATTTATTTTTCTTTAAACTATTGACTGTCATTGACTTGCTGCACCATTGATCCAAACTTAGACTATTAAGAGTGATTCTCAAGAAAAAATAGTATCTTTGTACTATGGTATCTCCACACTAAACTTTGTATTATCATAATTTCATAACCTGTCAGCTGGCAAAGATTCTTCAGATACTTTGCTTCACTTTAGATCATGTCGTCATTATGTACGAGCCTTTGGTCTTACTATGTGCAATTAAAAGAGTTGGTAGCAAGTGTTGAAATCCTTTCTCACTTGTCTTGACGTAAATTTGACTCAAAAAATAAGAAAAATAATGATAATGATTTTTCATTTGAACAAGACACAAAAAAAGAAATAAAAAATATAGAAAGAGAATAAAAAGATAATAGATATCCCTTTTTCAAAAATGACAAAAAAAAAACTTATCTGGGTGTGGTAGCTGATTCCAGTGATTATGTCCTGCATTTTGAATTAAACAACCTGATCTTCCATCCCAACCATTTATCAACTTTTCCAATTTATTGAATTTGAAGAGGAGCTGCTCTTGAGCTTTTTGCCTCTAGATTACTGACCTCCTTCGGCTAATGGCGTCTCAATGGGTTTTCACCAACAAACATCTTTCATTTTCATTTTCTCTCAACTTATTGTCGCCTTATAGTGCCCATGATGATTTCTACCAAAAAGATTCCCATTTTTTATTTTTCTCACAACTCACTGTCGCCTTATGGTTTCAGAAGGGTTTTCACCAATAAGATTCTCTCATTTTTATTTTTTTAGATTTTTTATGTTGATGAAGGAAAGTGGTGTCCAAAGTATGAAACATTATATACCCATAGCATGCTTAGCCTTGATATTCTCAAAGATTAATCTGAAGGTCTTTCTTTGGTTGTAACTTGGCTTTTGGAGAAGGATATAAAGAAAAGATGACATGAGACTCAAAATATATATAACATGGGGTGAGATTTACAACTTTTGGAATCGATTCATAAAGAAAATAACTTTTACCATAGTTTTTTTAAAACTGGGTAATTTGAATTTTACTTGGTTGGACCGAATCACAGAATAGAGCTGCCTACGTATCTTATCATAGCAAGAATCGGGTCAAACGTAGTTCAGACATCTTTTGTTCTTTTGCTTTCTTTTTTTCTTTTTTTCTTTTTTTTTCTTTGACTTTTCTCATTTTGAGATTTTTTGACTTTATTTCTATTTCTTGACACTTTTTTTTTACTTTTACAAACTCTATTTTGATTCTAAAAGAGGGTTATGAAAGAAAATAAAACTAAAGCTCAAAATGAATAATAAAGGATGACACAACACTTGAATAACAGAATGAAATGTCTTCATCATATCAATCCTTAAAAATGCAAGTGCATAACATGCAATCTGAGAGTGGAACATGATAAGCATACACATATTTTTCACATTGATCCTGACTGAACATGTGCATATGTGTTAGTTCCTTTATGCTTGTAAAATATATAGGTCCACTTATGTTGTACTTTTCTCACAATGGATGACTTATGTCCTTTTGAAGCTAACTTCTTTTACTTCTCTTGACAGTGAAGGGGATTATATATCCTCTGTTTCATCCCATCCAAAATTCTTGAGATGAGCCTTCTCATTAAAGACAAAGTTATTTTTTATTCGCAAAGTAATTACCTCAATATATTCAAGTGAGGATGTAACTAGGTCCCCAAACACCTCAACACTTTACTTATTTTTTTATGTACTTTCCTTTTTTTCATTTTTGACTTCTTGGATTAATACTTCAGAATTAGATTCAGTTTTAAGATCCGATTGAAAAATCCAACATACATATCATATCACTAGAATCACTATTGAAAGAACTGTGTAGAAAAAATAAGGACAAATAAGATAATAATGAATAAATAAATAAAATAAAATAAAAGGAACATACATTTGTTGAAAGAAAGATAGAAGGGTCTAAAAAGAAATAATAAGAAAAATAAGACAAGATAAATCTTGAACTACAATTCTGAAATAATTAGGGTAGCAGAAAGAAAAACAAAACAGACTACCAAATCTCCCTCCTCGTGAGAAGTGGAGTGACTTTCGAATTGCCTATCTTTGACATTTTAGCCACTGATTTACACGTCAGCCTTAAGGGAGTCTCCACAATCATTGCTACAACTTTGATTTTTTTTTTGACCCTAAAGTATCCCAAACTATATTGAATTGCTTGAGTTATGGCCTTAAGGACTACTTGACTTGTAACTTTTCCAGATTTGATTTTATTTTCAATCATTTCTTCGATTTTGATTATTTCAACAAAGGTTTTACCTACTGTAGAAAGCAAGGTGATTAAAGTAGTCATGTTCTTGTGGTTGGGGAAAGATATCAATCATCTTTATCTCTTTCATTAATGAAGATTTCTACAAAATCAACTGATTTTGCATTTCTTCATTGTCGGACTCTATGCCCTCTTTGTGGGTCATTTTGCCTTTTCTTTTGAACCTCCGTTGTATGAATGAGATGCTGGATTAACCACAAACCAACCATCTTAATTCTATTTTGATTTTAGAGATAAAGAATATGTCGAAATTTCATACTTTCAAAATTTTTCTTTAGAATATCACTGAACCCGATAAGGATTGCCTGCGTATCTACTTAACGTGAGAATTAGGTGTATGTAGTTTGCGAAACTGGAGATATGAAGAAACACACTTTTTTAATTTGAACAATGAGAATTTTTCTTGAATTTATAATAATGATTAAGAAAACGTTTTTAAAATTTTTGAAAACAAATTAATTTCTTTTCATATAAGGATCAAAACTCTCTTTTTTTCTTTAAAGGAAAGACAATTCTTTTTAAAGATCACCGAACTCATGAAAGGCTGCCTACGTATCTCAGTAAGATGAGAATCAGGTGTGTGTAGTTTGTGAAAATGGTGATATGAAGAAACACACTTTTTTATTTTAATAATGAGAATTTTTAAAAAATTTTTGAAAACAAATTAATTTCTTTTCATATAAGGATCAAAAATCTCTTCTTTTTTTGTTTAGAAGGAAAGATAATTTTTTAAAAGATCACCGAAACCATGAAGGGTTGCCTACATATCTAACTAAGATGTGAATCAGGTGTACGTAGTTCGAGAAGTCCATAAAAATTAAATTTTTATTTTTATTTTTTTTTTATTTTTTGAGGAAACAGTTATTAAAATTGGAGGAAAAAGAAATACTCTGTATTGTTTCACTAATCTACCTAATTAAGTCGGTCTACAATCGAATGGGCCATTAGAGTAAAATCAAAGAGCACATAGGATGTGCATGTTGTCCATTGTAAGGAGGGACACCTGTCCTAGATAGACCCAACCCCTTTGTCAAGTCCCACTAAGTCAAAAATACATGTGATGCAGATAAAATGAAACCTAATAGGGATAACCATGTCTGAGTTTCAGTTCTACTAAGGTTAACCTGATGGAGATAGGTGTCTAGACTGACTATAAAACGAGTGGACAACTCAAGTCGGGCAGGGACAACTTATCGGTAGCAGTGCTTTCCAGCCACAGCATTAGTCCTTCCCATCCTAAATCATGTGTGAATATAGAATCTTTCCAAGGAGTGTTGTCGCATCTTTGGTATCTCAAGGCTCAAAAACGTATACCACATCTCTGATTATAAATTATCTTTCAGAAGACTCGAATGGGTACGCGAGAGAAGACAATTTATATTACAATTCAAATAATATTAAAGAAGTAAACAGATAGCAGAGAGCAGCCAACAAATGCAGTATCAACAATTAAATAAAGCCAAATAAGTCAATATAAAAGCTCGAATTTTGATTATCCCTAGTAGAGTCGTCAGAGATGTCACACCCCTTTTTCACCGTGAGGAGTCGAAGAGTATTTTCAATTAAAGTCACAATTTTGAATAGAGATTATTTTATTTACAGAGTCGTCACTTGGATTGAGTTATGATTTTTCAAGTCACCTTATTGAATCCCTAGTCAAAAGAAAATGACTCTTTATTGGTCTACGAAATTAAAAAATCAGATAAGGAATTCTGTTGACCGAGAAAAAGGTATGAGGCAATCCTCGAGTCCCATGGTTCTAGCACGGTCGCTTTAATGACTTATATTTGGCTTAAATTAATATTTTAGATATAAAATATTTATTAGACTAAAATTACTTATATCCCCTTTTTTATTCATTTTAAACTTATTAAAACTGTCTTATTATGTTAATGTATGGCTTACTGGTAGCAGTACTTTTCGGACCTACCATGAGTTTTGATATATTTCTCACGTCAATGAGGCATTTATGGATCGTTCCCCTTTTTGTAAGTCTAAATAAGCTTCTAACTAGTTTAGAATCTACCCAACCCAATTAGATCGGCTTCAAATTATATGTGAATTTTATTATTAAGAATGATTTGTAGCAAGGCTTTCCAACTTCATCATTAACTTTCACTTGTACATTAAACCTTAATTTCTAGATGTTAAGAACCTAACTCATTCTTTTTCAAGTTCTCTCCCTTACAAATTCGTTTTTCCTCTCTTTTATTTTTCTTTAATAGTAACGATAGGTCTTGAGTAATTTCATAACAAGCTTGTTTTATCCCACATTAATAATTAATTGGGAATCACGTACGGTATAATCAAAATTCAACCAAGCAAAAACTATGAAAAGCAGTTTGATACAATATGAATTAAACTTAGACAAGAATCAAATAAGAATTTTAATGCCTCAGTGACCGCATTAAATTAAATTCAGAAAAATAGGCGAGAACGAGATTCATCAGTGGCTCAATAATACTCATTCTAATAAAAAACAAAACCCAATCAAAGTCATTAATTTTCCTTGCAATTTTATTCAAAAAAATTAGACCTAACAATCTCAATTACACACTCTCACCATTACTTATAATACAAACGACCTAAAAGAACCTAATCATCACGCCTATCAACAGTAAAAATGAAGAAACAAGGAACTATAAAAGTGTGAACAAAAACATGTCATGGCTGATTAGTCTATATTTTGCACTCCATCTGTAACCCTTAAATCCTATTCTCATGTTGATCATTTGATGGGCATGATAACAATCAAATGTGTTGGAAAAGAGATAACATGTTGGCCTGTTTAAAATAGTACCCAACCCGATAGACATTAATCCTTTACCACTTCATAAGCACTCATGTATGGTATAAAAAAATATAAGGGAGTAAAAATGACCATTAATGGAGTGAAACCTTCTTACAATTTAAGAAGAAAAGAACATTCAGTTGTCTCGTAAGATGAAAATTCAATCAAATCCAACGTTGAACATCTATCGGGAATTGCAACACGACCGGAGAAACTCACTGGAAACCTCGATGAACTCGGACTTAATCTTCGAACCCACTTTCATTTTTCAAGATTGCTAAAATGCTTTCAATATTTTCCTATCTCTCTCTCTATATGTTTTTCTCTCTACTCTATTACTGCTTTTATTTTTGAATCACTGCATATGTCTTTCTCTTTTTATTTCTAATAACTCTCCATCTATGTTTCCCTAAGTGCTCCAACTTTTTCTGACGTTTCCTCTAAGTTTTTCCTTTTTATTCCTCTAAATCCCAAGTCTTAACAAATATATATGGTCCAAAAGGAACCTTTCACGTGAATTTGCATGCATGCAAATTATACTGAACCTTTCACGTGAATTTGCATGCATGCAAATTATATACACAGTATGAAAGATAAAAAGAAAACAGAAGCATTATGAAAGATTATAGAAAAAGAAAAGATGCCCACTTGACAAAGCATGCACACATGCATATAAATTCTCAAATCATTAGATATACAATACTATATAACACATGAGATGATCTTAACAACGTAGTTCGTGCTTTGATTCACATGAAAATTTATAAAAAAAAAAAAAAATATATTATAGAATTGGATAAGAACCTGTGTGAAGAATTAATTGAATATAAAAATTAGAAAGCCGTCACCAGAAACTTCAAACGAAACTCCCAACTCAAACTCTAATTTTTCTCTCTTTTTTGTTTCTAACTCTATGTCGTCTTCTCCTATCCGCCTGTCCTCTCTTTTTGTTTTCTAATCCTCTATCCGGGTATGTGTTCCCTTGTCTCTATGTTTTCTCACAAAAAAGGTCCACTTGATCTTTTTCCGTGTAGATATATATAGATCAGTATTGTGTGCATGGGAAGTTGAACTGAAGTAAGGGAAGTGGGGTGGGCAGGTATGCGTATCATGTGGGGAGTTGAGGAAAATGTGGGGAATGTGGAGGAGTTGGGGTAGTTTCATTAGGATAAGTTTTCTTTTATTCTTAAATATATATAATAAATAATAATAAAAAAGTATTAATTAATTCATTTTTATACTAATGAAAGATTTATAACTAGCTTGAAAATGAAATATAACTAAGAAAAATAATAAAATTTCTAGCTTATTTATTAAAATTTAAATTAAAAGAAAAATATTTTTCTTATTAATTAAAAATAAATAAATAAGTAAAATAATAAAATATTTTAAAATGTAACTTATATATATATATATATATATATGACAAAACATATAAATTTTCGATGCTAAAATACGTAAAATTTAGGGGAGGGTCAAAATTATGCGTGTAGAATAGCCGCACGAACCAGATATATCACAGAAGGCCAAGGAGTCCAGTGTACCCTTCTCCCTCCATGATACATATATACAAGTATAAACTTGGGGGAGTGTCGTGAACCCCGCAAGCATAAGGTCACCAAGACCAACCCTCATGTCGGCAAACGTGAATTTTCAGTGTCCGTCCATCGGACTCACACCTTCACAGCTAGCTATCACTACTCTCCATTATTGCCCCATTAAAACCTTTTTCACATAACCAAACCACCAATTTCACGAGTCAATTGTTAGGAATTTAAAGTGGTATCATCATACCGACTAGAGCTTGCAAGCAATGTCACCAGCCAACACTTAAGGAATCCTTCATACCCTGTAGACTCTTCTATTAAAATTGCTTGGGGAATTTTGATTTACCCCACAGGGTTTTCGACTCAATTCAATATATAGCCATAAAAACCTTTATAAAGTCCATCTTCAATTATTATCATGGTTATGCCAAAGCCTTCGTTCAAAAACACAATTCAACTTGTGACAATATCATTCTCATTAACAATTTCACAAACAAGTTGAGGGCATGCCATTATCAAAGTCAAAAACATCAAATTTTGGGGGTCAACCCTGACCTCTCAATTAAATCACCATTCCTATGCACCCACATGTGCAAAATCAAAATTAAAACATGCATAGTCACAATTTAAACCATAGAAAACAATATTTAATGATATGCATTCCAACCCTTCAACCTTTGTTTCAAAACCACTAGTAATGATTCATGAACAATGCTTTAAACATGTTCTTTTAGTAAACTAACAATGGGGGAGGAGTCATATGCCTGAATTACAAAGATTCACAGAGAGAAATTGATCCTTAAGCCCTTAGATGACCACTTTGGAGAAATCCTAGCCAATTTTTCTTGAGAGGATTTTGAGAGAGTAAAGAGGATGTTTAATCTTGTAAAGTGTGGAATGAATGACCAAAAAGTGTTATAGGGACGTGGGATCTAAGGGTTTTAAGTGAGAAATATCAAAATTTCCCCCAGCTAAAAACTGTAAAAAGACAGCAGGTGGTTACGAGCCGACCCCTTGACTTGTCACCATAACATATGACTCGCACCCTTGAGTCGTCACCGGGATAGTGAGTTGGACACCCATACATTGTCCACTATGCAACTCCATGATCCCACTCGTGACCTGACCATACGACTCATATGGTCTAGTTGTATCCAAGACAAAACTCGAGGGATTGGGCACTGGACATCATACTACTCAACCCGACCACTCGTAACCTATCCTTACAGCTCTTAGTGAGACACTCATACTCAGATCTAAGTCAAGCCACTAAGTTACTAATTTGGTTAAGGATCATCCTAACTACTCATCACCCCCTAATGACTCGAACCACCAACTGGTTACTAGGACCAAAAACCCAACCATCATCCACTGTCCACCTAACACCATACAACTCATATGATGAGTTGTTACTAGGACATGAGCTCAAAGATCAAGAATTTTCCAAGGGACACAATCCAGGATATTTTATTTATATGGTAAATATGAGGGTGTGTTGTTAAGTATTGTTGCTTAGGATACAGAGAAACACATTTATTCAGTTTCTTTTTGCATGGTCAACAAGGAATGCGGTGATTCTTGGACCCTTTTTTTTTAGAAGCTGAAGTCTATTGTGGTCGACGAACCAGAGTTATGCATCATCTTTGATAGACACGCAAGCATAGACAATGGTTTTATAAGGCTTATAAGTATGGTTATCATGAGATTTTCCTGAGGAATCATAGGAAAACCTTCCGGAAGAATTTTTAATGCGTGGATTATCTATAGTTGTACTTCAATATGGCGAAGACATTTACCTATAATGAGTTTGCCAATATTTTTCTGAGTTCAAGAAAACATGTCTAGAGAAATTGTACCCACCCGTTGGCATGATCTCAGTCTTACCACTGCCCACTAAGTCTTAGCTATCATATTTAGTGAAGATTTGGCCATCTGTTAGTTTTTATTCTACAACTTTGAAAGTTTACCATTATCTGTCAAAATTTGTGTTAAACATGGTCACTGTGTGGATGCCGACATGATTCGGTGCTCATACTCAGGAGTGATTGTTGGAAGTTCATAGAGTTTTCTAAATAGTACTCGATTCAATGTATAATTGGAGATTTTCACTGAAACTCCTCGAACTGGAGCCCTTTTCAAATATCTTTTGTCAACTAATTTTTGACCCTTCTCACAGTTTTTCTCCAGCACTGCCAAGTATCTCCATAGAACTCACGGACCATGGCAAAGGTAAATATTTTCATGAGGTGTGCTCATCCAAACCAAATTGTATTCATTGAAACTTTGCTCAATATTTGGGTATTCAGGAAGATTAGTCATGATAATCTAAACTTCTTTAGAAAATGGCCTCTTTAGACTTCTTGATATGTTGGGAGAAGACCACTCTGATTGTGTTTGTCTGCTCCCTCAATCTGCCAATGAAGATCATTTCTGACCCCAAGGCCTTTATTTAGAGTACTTCACCTATTTTTTGCTCGAGTTCTTCTTCCAGACTAGTAGTAACTTTAGTCTAAACCATTTAGGTAGGTTAGACACTGCTCTCCCCATCACTACAAGAATCTTCAATTGATGACTCATCCTTCTCTTTATATTGGGAGGCATAAGAACACTTTATCTCACTTTGTCTAATGTTATAGGCTGAGGCCTCGACTTTCTTACTCTCGTTCTTAGATTCATCTCTAAGTTTTGAGAGTGAGGTATCTCTTGCTTGTATTTTCTTTGCTCCTCCTATCATGTTTGAAACTTTGGAAGAATTGTACCTACTGATGGAAACAATTACAGATAGCATAACAAGGAAAACATCTCCATGATGGGCCATTAAAGCCCTAACTATTCATCAGATAAACCGTCAGGATTAAATAGGTCATTACATTTTTATTTTTGCCTTTTAGCAAACACGTGGTGGGCACCATAATTTAATTCAATAAAATTGATTGTTCTATGGGATTCCCTATATTTTAAACTTGTTTACAACACCTTTCTACGACTTTTGGGTTACTCCCACTTCACCCACTAGGTTGCCACACCGAACAAAAATAGTATATAAATACAACAACTACCCTTTAACAAATGTACACATAAATATTAGCTGTGTTGGTTTTATTTCACAAACAAAATAAATATAACAAAAGTTAACTTAAAATACAACCATATTTGAGTATGAATGAGATGAACGAAAGAGTAGTGCTAATATAGTGTGCACTATGTGCTGGTATTGTAAAGATGTAAGAGATTTAGGTTGTTGAGAATTTATGATGAATTTTGGTAATTGAGGTGGATAATTAAGTAGTAAGAAGGATTTAATGGTAGATTCAATGGTCTAGGAATGTGGAGAGTGAGCAGTTCTGGGAGTTATGGATTCTTGATGAATGTAGAGTTATTATTAAAAGAAGAAATAAGAACATGGGTTATACATTTGAAATGGGGTCATTTAAATGTACTAGGGTTCAGATTGGGTGTGGGTTGGTACAATAAGTTTTATTACAGTTGGGTTCGATCAGCTTAACAGAAAATTAAAGGATTTTGAAAACTTACCTATGACAGCTGGCCTGATAGTTTGTCAAGTATTTGGTAGTTCGCTAATGGAACCATTAATCTAATACAGAATCCACCTAAATTTAGTTAGGATTGATTGGTTGGTTGACGATTCATCAATTATGTAACGATCGGTCACATAAACCACCAGTCCTATCTAGAATGAGTCCTCATTTGCCCTGTTGTGATGATTTAGGTCAACGATTAGTCACCCAAGTGGTGGTTCATAACATCAGATGTTAGCCCTTAAACAAAATGTATATTTTTCTTATGATTTGTAAGAGTTAAGGATGATGGTTTGTCATCAAGTTGATGTTTTGTCATGTGAACCGTAAATCCTTAATAGATCCCATCTTCCAACTCTTCATCTGTAATATCTTTTCTTGCACACTTAGACAAAACATCAACCATGTTCCAAAGAAATTAATTCTACAACAATAACAAATGTGGGTTGCCTCCCGCTAGTGTCTGATTTAACGTCGCAACACGACTCGAATATCTTAAATGCCCCTGACTTCGTCAAGATGCACCATTGATACAAACTTTACCTTATCTGTTAGGCCTATATATTTTTTGACTCATTGACCATTCACCTTGGACAAGTTCCCAGATAGAAATATGATGTGCTATTGATTCATAGGACTTTCGATGCTTAAAATGATAAAAATATGCAAGTTATTTAGGCTGTTTTATTAGATATGATGTTTTTTTGTTATAATTTTGTAGGAAATCAGGTTTTGGGACTATTCTAGAATAAAAGAGTAAAAATTAAAATTTTTGGCCATACAAGTGGGCACCTACGACTTGTATGTGCTACCTACAACCCCTAGGTGCCAAAATAGGTGTCAGAAATTGAGATCCAGAGGCTCAAAATTGTAGAAAAGAAGAGCCTATTAGTTACGAAGGGCACCTATGGCCCGTAGGTACTACCTACAATCCATAGGTTATAGAGTAGGTTGCAGATGAGCAAGATCCAGAGAGTTCAGGAGTTTTTTGAGGAAAGGGCCCACCTACGACTCGTAGGTGGCCTAGTAAGTAGCCACTGACCTCCATTTTCCTTCTTTGTTGGGGAATGGATTCCTAGGGTTTCCTTGCATTTTATAAATACCCCTTTGACATTTTTTTAGTTAGTGGATGCACTCTTAACACTTACAAACATATATTTTATTCCAGGATTCAATTTTGATCTTGGGATTACTTTGTTCTGGATTTTAGTTGATAATTCAATTTCAGATTTTGGGTTTTATTCATTGATTATTGTGATATTATTTGAATGATTTCCATCATGAATTCCGTTAATCGATTCACAATAGTAAATGGCTAAAACCCTTAGATAGGGTTGTGGGAACCTGGCGGATTGATGAAGTATAGGAAGTTCAAAGCTATTCTAGATCAGCATTCTTGCATGTATTATGGTTATGTTCAGTTTAATAGATTTCATAGAGGTTGTAAACATTAAGATCCTGCCTAGCATATCACTGATTACTTCAAAAAAAGATTAGGTATTAGGAAAAGATAATCAAAATAGTAATTTGAAGATTAATTATCGATTTAGCCTAATCAGTATCATCTATGTAAGACTGTTATCTATCATTTAATAACTTAAGACTCAAAAAGGTAATAGTTAACTGGGATCCAGAATAAGGGTTAGTAAGGAGACATCCTGAGACACAAAAAGTAAAAAGTAAAATCTATCAATGAGTCCTTAAGACAATTGATGGTACATAACTTATCAGATTCTGCATGCAAGATATTTGGTTGGTTCAGAAAAGCATGATAAACCTACTAAGTTGAGAAGCCAGGGAGAATACAGGTCTAGTGTTTGTTTCTGATTAATTACAACCAAGGTTAAGTTACTGTTACTTGTTCTAGATTACAACAACAAACCCCCCATTTACTTTCAATTCTGCTCTTTGAGTTTAGTAAGCTAGAGAAATAAATCCACGTCTTCCATGTGGTACAACCCCAACCTAGTTGGGTTACTTTACTTGACAACAACCACTTTATCCAATTGACAACAACCATGTTATCCGTCAATTGGAGGTATAGTTTGGGCGTTGATCAAAAAACTTGGGTCACCTTGAAAGGTCCATACTACTTAGATTTCAGCTTACTCAGAAAAAAGTTTAAATATTGAGTTGAACAATAATACCAAGTCACCTACTTGGAAATCTCTCTTTCAATCCTCTTGTCATGGTACAAATTTATTTTATCCTTATAAATATCACCTATCTCATGAGTACGAAGTTGAAATTCATCCATTTCATTAAATTGATCCAACCTCAGGTCAACAACTTCATTCCAACTCAAAATTAAGATTTTTAAACACCCGGAAGGCTTTGTGTTCAAGCTCTACCGGTAAGTAGAAAGATTTTCTGAAGGATAGTCGATAAGGATACATATTTATTGTTGTATTAACAGAGATGCAATAAACCCAAAAATCATCATCAAAATTCCATGACCAATCTCCTCTGTTAGCATTCACAAAGTTGGCCAATATTATCTTTATCTATCAATTCGAAACCTTTTTGCGCCAAGTGTACACGCAAGTGTACATGGTCTCACCAAGTAATATAGTGGATTTTTACAAGCCAAGTATCAATCCCTCAGAGACTTGTGTTGGCAACTATCCGATTCTAGTTCAATATTAAGATTAAATAAGTGCAAACATAACGAAGAGAGTTTGAGAGTTATAAATATAAGTAAAGTAAGCAATGCGGAAAAGTAATGGTTCTTGGACAATCAATGGGAATAACCCAAGGTTAAGACTCTAATAACAATCATAATATGATATTAAACTTCACTGGTTATGTTACTCATCTTGGTTGTTGATTCACGGGGTTGATATTATGACTATGGTCTTCTGATCCTCTAGTCATCTATCTAACTTAGGCCCACAGCTACATCGTTGAGTGGAGATGTGAGAACTAAGTTAAATGCATTAATATTTCATCCTATAAGTTAACCAAATAGTTCACTTAGGTATATTCCTATCCTAAATTCATATTATAACTTTATTGTTTAGAAGATTACAATCTTATTTTATTTATCCCATGTTCTATCCTCTTATTCCTCCTTCTGAACTCACAAGAGTACAATGAATGTATAATAAGGGTAGAGAATTCTTAAATAGTAATAAAAAGGATAAATAAATAACCATGTACGATAAATAATCAAATCTAAATCAATTAATAACAATAGAACTCATGCTCTTGAACTTAACCGCGAAAAAGTTCTTTTAGCTGCTCATGGACATAACCGTAATTGCAATGATTGAATAGATGTTAAAATCCATAAACAAATCAAATTAATGAAACAAAAACCCTAATTGAAGTATTTTACATCCTCCCTCAAAGTTTCACGGTCTTCCAAGGTGTATAGCATAATGTTTAAGGGTCCTATTTATAGTAGGACAAAGCTGCCGATTTGAACTAGGGTACGTGCCGCGGACCTTATCGCGGTGAATAAGGTACATGGAACGCATTAATATCATAAAAAACTGTAATTTATCCCTTAGGAATCCCCAAATTCCATGGATAATGTTGTAGCTAAGGTCCGTGGCACTCTAATGACTCCAAAATGTCCGTTTTACGTTAAATCATTTCTCTTGCTTTTGTCCATCCATTCCAAGCCTCGTGGTGTTGATTACAATCGATTTACAGCTTTTTTATCATACATATATAATAATAATAAACAAAAAAAAGCATCCTATATCATCTCACATCACGAATTAGAGCTCAAAACAACACAAAATTCAACACGGTAAACTAGAAACTTTAGCTAAGAATACTAGTTTTGTCCTTTTGATCTTTAACTTAGTTTGACTCTTGGCTTGTTTCAACTGAACCTTAAAAACTATAAACAATTCATTTCAAACATATTGCACAATCATATCATTAGGAACTCATTACACACACTAGTATCCATCGAGATAAATTAGAATAATACATAGCTCAAGCTAGTAACACTAGTTTTCTCATCTAAACTCTAAGTGACCAAATTAAATTCAAACTTGTTTGAACACACATTAAACATTGTAATCAAGTATTTTAACACTTATATGCTTAATTATATCATTATTATCACATTAATCACACAAAAAGTCCTCAAAATAAGGCTAAATAAGCCCGGATAGCAACACTGAGGTGCGTAAATCCACCTCAGATCAAATCTCCGCTTGCCCACTAGTTTGGAGGGGATAAGGAGTTGCCATATTTGTTTCAATATATATATAGATAGACCAGAACAAAATAAATTTTTACAAAAGTACGAAACCCCATTACTTATAATTGTGTGAGGAGTAACAAAATAAGAGAATATGTTTTTTTTTTTCAAGAAAGCCACCTCAAGTTTGTCTTCATTATTAACTAAAGGCACAAATTCCACCCATTTGGACGCATAGTCCACTACAACCAAGATATATTAATGACTATATAAACTTAAAAAGGGCCTATAAAATCTATTTTCCACATGCCAAATCATTCAACCTCTAATATTTTTGACATGGGCATCTCTTAATGTCTCAAGATCGCCTCTTGTCCCTGGCACTGGTCATAAGCCTTGACAAAGTTATATGCATCCTTATGAATAGTGGTCAAGTAATACTTATTTTTCAAAATCTTCCTTGCCGTGCAATCACCAACCTAATTTTTCTCCCTACTGGGGATGAATGACAAGTCTATAAAATACTCAGCATTTCTACCTTTGGCAAACATCTCTGAATGATATTATCATCACACAATATAAACAAATAAGGCTCATCCCGGAAGTAATTATTTATATTATGTAGAAACTTCTTTTTTGATAAAACCTTGAATCCTTTGGAGTCACTTCAATGAACAAGTAATTGGTTAAATTTACGTATGATGGTACAAGGTCTAGGAAAGCAGAAAGTACCTATTCATCCAGGAATGAATCATCAATATCTAATTCATTTGGCCTAGTTCCCTCATTCTCAAGCCATGATAGATAATATGCCACCTCATTTCACACCCTTTTCGATCTTTGAATTCAAATTCAAACTCTTGCAACAATAACACCCATCTAATTAGTTGAGGCTTAACATCTTTTTTCCATCAAATATCTCAACATAACTTGATCAGTATGAACTACAACTTTAGTACCAAGCAAATATGCTTAATGGCATAAAAAACTATAAGGAGCTTTTACTCTATAACTGTATAGTTCTTTTGATCCCTATTCAATGCTTTGCTTGCATAATAAATATGGTGAAAGATCTTCTCACTCTTTTCTCCAAGAACAGCCCCAAGTGCAATTCCACTTGCATCATATATCACTTTGAATGGTTTGGACTAATTCAGAGCAATAGTAATAGGGACAACTACCAACTTCTCTTTAAGTTCTTGAAATGCCTTCAAACTGTCCTAACTAAACACAAACTTGACTTTCTTATCCAATAATTTGCACAAGAATTGGTAATCTTAAGGAATTCCTTAATGAACCTATGGTAGAAACCCCATGGTTGAGGAAACTTCTAACTCTCATAACTGAAATTGGTGGAGGTATCTTTTCAATAACCTCAATTTTGCTCGGTTAATCCTAATTTCATTTTCATAAATATTATGTCCTCATATGATGCCCTCTTTAACCATAAAGTGGCATTTATCCTAATTTATCACAAGATTGAATTCTTTACAACATTGTAAATTATTGCTCTAGTTGGTCAAACAATCATCAAAAGTATCTCTTATCACGGAAAAATCATCAATAAATACTTCTAAAATCTCCTCCACTATATATAAGAGAGTTGACAACACATACTTTTAGAAGGTCGCTGAAGCATTACACAATTCAAAGGGCATTTCTTGAAAGAGAAGGTCTCATAGGGGCATGTAAATATAGTATTTTCTTGGTCTTCGGGTGCAATTAGTATTTGATTATACCCCAAATAACCATCCATTAAACATTACCAACTTAGTCTTTCCAACTGATTGAGCATTCAGTCTATAAAATGCATTAAAAATGATCTCAAAGAGTCCAAGAGTTCAAATTTTTATAGTCCATGCACACTTTCCAACTAGTGGTAGGCCTAAGTGGAATTAATTCATTCTTATTATTAGCCACCATAGTCATACCTCCTTTCTTTGGGATACACTGAACTAGACTTAACCACTTTCTATTAGAAATTAGGTACACAAGCCCTGCATCAAACCACTTGATTATCTTCTTTTAACTATCTCTTACATTGGAGGGTTAAGTCTATTTTGATGTTCAATAGTAGGGGCATACTCTTCTTCTAACTGAATTTTATGAGTGAAAATACCCAATGCAATTCCAATGATATCTACAGTTGTTCACCCAATAACCCTTTTTTAATTTTGTAATACCGAGACAAGAACTTCTACTTGACATTCTACCAAGTGTGCAGCAATAATTACTAGAAAAGTATTCTTCTCAACTAGAAACACGTACCTCAAATGTCCTAGTAACTCTTTCAACTCTAACACTAGTGGTTCCTCAATAGATGGTTCTGCAGAGGAGTTACCCTATTTTTCAAGTCTAGGTCCAACTTCTTCAGAACATATGATTATGGACCCATTTCAGTCAATGCACAAACTATCTCATCATACTCTTTATGCTTTCCCTGTTAAAATTCATGAACATCGCAACTAATGTTTCAACAACAAACCTTTCTTTAATAGGCACCTTAATATCACTTTCCTCAATAACAACAATAATGAGACAACACTCATGTCTTTCAGTTACTTTTTCAACTAGCAAATGTTAAACTTCACTTTCTATTATTCAAATTAATTTTTAGCTTATTGAACTCCATGTCAACCAACACTCTTTCTGTAGCCAAGAAAGGTATAACCAAGATTTTGGCTACCTATAAATCCACCTTACGATTAATAATTAATCATTTGGAAATATAAAGTTTTCCATATTTACAAACACATTGTATAATATTCCCACTGGCTGTTTGATTGAATGGTCGACCTTCAATAACCGCATCGACGTCTACTTGGGGTTCCTAAGCCTTATTGTTAATAGATGACTAGAGACATTGCATTGATGTTTGCATCAAGATCACATAGTGCCTTAGTAAAAATGATTGCACTAGTTGTGTAAGAAATAGTAAATGATCCTGGATCTAATTTCTTTTTGATCGATGATCACGAAGCAATAGTACTACATTGATGGATAATATCTACTACTCAAAGCTCAATGTTCTCTTCACAGTGACCAAGTCCTTTATGAACTTAATGTATCTTGATACTTATTCAAGATCCTCAACTAATGAGATATTTATTAATAGCTGCTTAAGCATGGAAAAGAACTTATTAAACTTACTATCCTCTAATTTTTTCTTAACTCTGCATGAAAATGGAGGGGAAGGTCTAGGAATCTAAGTGGGAGGTTTCACAACCTCTTTCTACTTCTCTTTGTTTAGAACACCTCCCTCTATTCCCTTAGTAGGACCTTTGGAATTCGCCTTTGATACGAGCACGATAAACTTGGGGCACATTAAGAGGGGCTTCTGTATGTGGATGATATCTTGGAGCCTATAGGAGGCATAAATAAATAAATACACAAGGACATAAGCAATCAAGATGTCACTTGGGCAACCAAGAAGGTCCTTTGTGGGTTATTTGTAAATAGTCTCTTTTGGGCTATCTTTATAATAGGTTATTTTTATAAAGGCAATGACTATAAATAGTTGACTTAGCCATTTTTCATTACTTAGATTTGGATGATGGATTGTCTTAAATAGACGTGATATTTGGTTATTCTAGATTAGGGTAGTAATTGGGTTCAATTTTAATTGTTAGATTAAATCAAGTGATTAGGGTGGATTCTTGAATTGCTTGTATTATCTTCTTCGCTTAATTGATAAGTGAGTTATCATATTGTGGATTCAATTTGATGTCTTGTGCAATTGATTGAGTTCTATTTCTCCCTTGGATTAATTATTGCTCAATTAGACCTTTCTTTCTTCACTTCCCATCTCTTAATTCTTAATTATCCTTTAATTTTTTGTTTAATTCTGCATTTTGATATCCATTCTACTTGTCCGATTAGGATCTTTATTTATTTACTATCAAAAGACTAGGTTACGATTTGTTTCCATAAATCTTAATCTTGGAATTTTGATCTCTTCAAAATTTAAAAAAAAATTAAAATCTTACAAAAATCCTCAAAAATCTGAATTGTTTTACTTTGATTTATTGTTTTTGACAATAAATCTTGATTCTAGAGTATTCTTTTAAGACTAAATCTTGAGTTTTAGTTGATTTGGAGGTGTAGATCTGAAAATACCAATGATGGGGTTTGAGCTTTGAAACTTTGAGGATTTGAAAAAGTGAATTTATATTTGGCTTGTTTTTGAAGGCCAAAATTAGCAGGGGTTGTTTTTGGCATTGAGAGGAACACGTGGGAAAAATTTCATGAAATTTGAACCAAAAAGAAAGAAGTTATGATCATATGAAGATTGGGGGTTTTGTTGGTGTTCTTGAACATCTTCTTCTTGTTCATGGAGAAGAAGATAAAAAATGGTACACTTTGATAAAAAATTCTCAAGTAAAAGTTGGACACAGTTTTAATGGATCCAATTATGGAAACTAAAAAAATTCAAAATCTGAAAAGAAAAAACATCGTACTTTGAAAAGAATTTGAAAATATTCAAAAATTTCACGTAGACTTCCACGTCAGCCATCAATGGTCAAAATCAATTGTTGACTACCATGCAGCAGCTAACTCGGTTCCCACATGTCCAGTCATGCCACGTGGAATGTGGGGCCCACTTTCAGAGACCAAAAGTGTGCAAATTTTTACACAATTTTTTGTTTTGGGTTCCTAAAGGTTTTCGTATCTAAGAATTTTTCTAAGTATCCAAATTTCGTGATTCTTCTTTTTTTTCTCCTTCGATTCCTCAACTATTTAACATGTAATTAACATATTTAATCACTTGTTAACTAGTTTTAATCATCAAATTGAACCCCTTTAAAGTGATTAACTTCTTCGAGACCTCAAACTATTTTCGAAGTGTCCAAACTTCTTGATTTCTTAAAAACATTTTCTCCTTTAATTTCCTAACTAATTAACATATTTAATTACTTGTTAGCTAATTTTAAAACCTCAAATCACTTCTTTGATTCATTAAATTATGCAACTTTTCTTTAATTTTTCTCATCTTAATTCATTGATAAGATTCTTGATTCAAGTCCTTTAATCTTAATTTGAGTCGTCCTTCTTCAATAGTCATAAATATCTATTCCTCCATAAATATAGATAACCTTGAATTGATTTAGCAAAGCTAGTAACACTACCAATTTGGAAAACAAGACATAGTAGGTGAGGTGAGAGTTCATTTAAAGTGTGACGTGAGACATTTATTGTTAACTTGTTTGCTAGTTTTGTAGGTATAAAAGGTGCTATAAGGGAGAATATTATCCATAGCTTTAGATTATTATGGAGATGTTGTGACTATGCTTGTAGCAAAATGAACTATAAGTATAGTGATGATGAGACCTATGAGGTTCTTTGAGTTATTGTGAGCAAAATAATAAAGCTTTTGAGTATGTTGATGAATTTGATGAAGGATATTATGGTCCAAGATATTATGATTGACATGGCGATGAGAATTACTATATCAAAGATGAATATGAGATTCATAGAGCTTAGGGATCTTATGATGAACATGAAGGAGTAGAAGTATAGGGTATGATGTTTCTCATATTACACACCATGATGATGAAGATGAAGTAATGTATGATTCTTTTTCCCATTTGTTTTATGAACTCTTTGACGAGGATTGTGATAAAACAAAAAGTTCTGGGTATGAATTACCTTCCTCATTTTATACTACTTACTATCCTAGTCAATGGGGTGTAGATGTGTGGGTAGAACCAATTCAAAGGCATTATATGGATCTTAGTTGCAGAATTATTCTCTACTTTTTATGATGCAAGAACTTGTACTTCTTATCTTTATTTCAATATGACCATTCTTCATATGGTAATGCTATTGGAAAAGGGGTGGAAAGATCAATAAGACATAGAAGTAGATGGAACTCTTTGTTTTTAGATGTGTATGAGAGAGAGAGGTGGACTTACAAAACAAAATTTACAAATGAACTACTCCCAATTAAGGATCCTGTTTCTTTGAGGATGGACAAATTCTATTCTTCTATGCTAATAACTCTTGACAAGGTCTATCAAATGGTATCCAAGGAGTCGAAAGCTACTCCTTGTGAAAATATTCCTGAAGATGATACAATAAATAAAATGAAGGTTATTCCTAGCAAACCAAAGTGGAACTTAGAGGTGAAGTGATCTACAAACCCTTACCAAGGAATTTTTGAAGATTTTCCTAACTCTAATAAAATTAGGATAAAAGATTGAGAAGAGTAAGGGTGTGATATGTAACAACTCTAAAGTGAAAAAAAGAGAGGTTGTGAGGAGTGATGTGACAGGGTCATCACAAACTTATACTAAATTTTGTAGCCTCTCTTTTCTTTTTAGTTGTTTTGATTCTTGTGTAGGTATCCTTAGAAGCAAGCCTAGTGAGGCACTTACACCAATGAAGAATCATAAGGCACTAAAAAGCTTCCCAAAAGAACATTTATGCTACAGTGATGAAAACCAAGGTAAAGATTGTTATTCATGTGAGCTACGAGGTAAAAAAGCTTAACCTTACACATTTTCAAAAGTAAAAGATCATTGTATGACAAGTAGCTGATTGAGTGTAACTGGTAGCTTATTTTATTGTTAGCTTAATGATTCTTTTCCACATAGTGTATTTGTTGATTGTGTTCATACACTAGTTGATCCTACTGACAACCAAATTGATTCTTCTGATCCTACTGACAACCAAATTGATTCTTCTTGTAAATCAATTTATGTCCATCTAGTGTTGACACTTGTGCCTTGAATAATATTACATTATCGTGTGATTCTTTCCCATGTTTTGATAATGTGCATATTGAGAATATGGATACACTAGTTGATCCTGTTGATGATCGAATTGCTTTTTTAGTAAAATCAATGTGTATCCACATAGTGTTTATGCACATGCTTTGGATGATAATTCATTATCAATTAATATTGGTGTTGATGAAATCGCGTGTAATAATGACCCATTAAATGAGGAGTTTTGTGATGAACTTAAGGAACCTTTAATTTAACATTGGCATTGACATAGTTGGTCATGTAGATCATCATGGATCCTTGAATTATGATCCCATTGCTTGTTCTTATCATGAGGATTTTGAAGTAAATATGTTTTAAGAATAATCCCTTGTTTGAGGTTTACATGACTAATGAAGGTGAAATGCATAGTGATGTGTCTTGGAATGATAAAAGTATAGCCCTTCTTAAAGGCTACCAAGTGATTGAGAATCGATTATGGTATGATGATATATTTTTCAAAGACGAAGATGATAGTACATCTATTGAAGATGTTGGTTTTCAGTAGGAAGGTGATGTATGTGCTATGAGTAATCTTTAATCATCGTGTGTTTCCATATTTAGTCAAGGACTTAATGTGCTTGAATCAATGAGTGAACCTTCTCATATGGATACTTGGGAGAAGTTGAATTTTGCAACACCTTTCTATACTATTTGTTTACATATGATTACTCTTGTCTTCGGGTGGAGTATGTTGTGTGAGAGTAAAAGTACCAATGGGGAAAATAGGTGTATGCTTGACCCATGTTTAAGAATATCCTTTTCCTTTGACCCCAAAATGAGTTGAATAGTGGAATTGTCTATGAAATGCATGGTCCAAATGACAAGAAAGTTATAAGTGAGATTGCTGGCTTGCATGGTGATAAGTATAGTAGTAATATTTCCTTTCTCTCATGTAATTATTATTTGGTGTTACTACTTAATCTTAAGGGTTTGCGTGAAATATATTTTCCAATTTGTATGGGGAATACCTTTGTATTTAACCCCGATGATGAATTGAGTAATCTTATTCTTGAAGATAGCTAGTGCATTTGGTGTAGTCTTAACTTGGGATTACCTTGTTTATGATATAAAACTTAGCTATATGGGATATTATGTGTTACTTGACTTAAAGGGGGATTTGTGTTTTTCAAAATATAGAACCATTTAGTATTTACATGTGTGGTTTCCTGAACGCCATTATTTGTTTGATTTGCCCCTTTTTCAATGTTTCTTGTGTAGCCAAGTATCTCTTGGTTTTTTGGGTTACAAACCATGTGTGACTCATTTAGATGCTTGGTTATATGTTAAGTATGAGCACCTTTGGCATAGTGATATATTTTTTATTGCTAACCCTTGTGTTAACCCTCATACTATGAGGAATGTTTGGTTGTTTGTCCTTTTAATGTGTTTGCATAGTTTGGACTCATGGAAAAATCCTTTTAAAGAAGGGGAGAATGATATGAGCACGATTAGCTTGGAGAATTTTAGGAGTGTCTTCTATATATGGATGATATCTTGTAGGCCAGATGAAGGAATGAAGAAACAAATACTCGATGTCATAAGAAATCAAGATGTTATTTGGGCAATCAAGAAGGTCCTCTGTGGGTTATTTGTAAAACTGTCAATTTTGGGCTATTTTATAATAGGTCATTTTTGTAAAGGCAATGAGTATATATAGTTGCCTAAGCCATTTTCGTTACTTAGATTTTGGATGATGGATTGTCTTAAATAGACATGATATTTGGTTATTCTAGATCAGGGTACTAATTAATTCAATTCCAATTGTTAGCTTAAATGGAGTGATTAGGGTGGATTCCCGAATTTCTTATGTTATCTTTTTTAGTTGATTTATCATTGAGTTATCATATTGTGGATTCAATTTGGTTTCTCGTGAGTTTTATTGTGTTCTCTTTCTCTCCTAGTTTAATCGTTGTTCAATTAGGCCTTTCTTTCTTCACTTCTAGTCTTTTATTTCTTAACTATCCTTTAATTTGTTGTTTAATCCTGCATTTTTTATCTTGATTCTAGTTGTCCAATTAGGATCATTATTATCCTTTCCATCATTAACATCTTCAAACTGTCCATCATCAACTAGAATCTCATCAATCCTTACATTATCATCCACCATTTCATACTCGTTAGCTAGTCTTCTACCTGTTTTTGTACGTTCAGTCGTGGTCTAGGTAGATCTTTACCACTTTTTATGGTGATGGATAAAAAACTCCCATTATTTTCAAGATTTTATACCGTGTCACTTGGAAAAGTATCACTCCTACGCTGATTAAAAACTGTAGATAATTTCCCCATCTAATAATCTAATTTCTTTATATAGGTGTAGTGTAAATCGACTGACTCATAGAAGACAAGTTAGTTTTCATTTCTTTAATTCCTGCATCAGTAGATTCCACTCCCTTCAATAACTTTGCCATCAAAACCTACATAGGCCTCCCAAAATCATTAGAATCCTTATCGCGACTCCCTAATGGTACATACAACCCACTTTTATTGTCCTTGTTCTTTTTATTCTCTTTTTCACAATATCTATAACCAGTTTTGTCATAAAAGTTATCACTTTGATAGTTTCGACCTTGGTTTCCTTAGACATTGGGCCAGAAACCCCCTAGTTATTCAAGTAGCTTGCTTCTTTCTCAGAATCGTACTTTGTTGCTTTACTGTGCGAACCGACTGCATTTACCTTTTCAACATCCTCGCCTAACAAGTGCTTTGTCAGTAGATATATATGAGTTTTCATCTGTGCCATATCTTAGTCATTCTCTTCTTCTCTTTAGTGTTCTTCGACTGACATAACAACTGCATATGTATTACTTTCTATCTCAATATCCCTGATATGCAATGCTCTACTAGTTTTGATTAGCCTATCCTATATAATGGTTGGATATGTGAAACAGTGTGCCATTAAATCACCTCCAGCTGCATTGTCAACTATTGGCTTAGTATTGGAGTTTAAAGACCTATAAAATGTTTCCATCAAGTTCTCATCAGTCATCCTATGATTAGAGCAATGAGTCAACTTATTCTTAAAACTAAGCTAGGTTTTCTGTAGTTTACCAAATACATATTTGGATCATCACCAAGCAACCCACCGAGTGAACCCATCAGGTCCAATAATTGAATCATTGTGTTGGTGATATTGAACTTAGTCCTAGGAGCTAAAGGTGGTAGGAAAATGGCTCTGGTAGCACCAACCTCATCTAGATCACCGTCATTTTCATCATTAGTGCAAAGTGTTGATGCCTTCTACCTCTTTGTTACTAATTTTGGTTGGTTGGAGCAGCATTATCAACATGATGTCCATTAATAGTATTACCTAAAACCTCATTATTATGTTATGTCACATTATCATGTAAATCCACATTTTAAGATTCAGTTGGGCAGCAACAAGTACAATAAGTGCATGGTTCTCCTTAGTGTTTTGTTAAGCTCGAGATATAGAGGTTCACTCGAGCGTAGAGCCCTTGGCATACATAAGTAATAACCAGTGAATACAAAAACAACAAATTAAAATAAAATTAGGAAATAGGACTAAAAGTCACGTAAAACACATAAGCTTAATTTACAACAGTATTCCCTAGCAACAACATCAAAATTGATATATACCCAAACTACAACTCTCTCAAGTAAGTGTAAGTGGACGTTGTGAAATATAAAATCCAACAAAAGTTAGAGACAAATTGCACAGGGAATAAGGTGCTAACTAAGTTATATGTAGTTTAAATAACTATTAGTTGCTCATTTCCATGAAAGGGGGGGGGGGTTGCTATGAAACTTCGTAGAATGGTTTCAACTTATATCAAGTTAAGAGGGTTAAATTCACAACATCTAATCAATAGAAAGAAGACAAACTTAGATTGTGTTCACCTTGGCTTCCAACCACTTTCAGATTAAATAAAAAATAAATTAAAATCAAGACATAAAATTATAAAGCAATCGACTCCAAATTTTCACCTAAATGTTTTCCAGCCTAAATAGGTGATTTTCACTTTAATTGTTTTGAACTTAAAAGTGATGGAATTATAACTCAATTTTAGCCTCAAGTGATTAGTATAATCATAGTATTAACCATTAGATGGTGCTTAGAAACTCTCAATTCTCGTTACTAATTCCTTTTCACAATTTTAACCTCTTCATTCAAGAAAGTTAAACCTAGGTTTTGTTATAATGTTTGAAACCATCAGAAATCTGTCAAAGTGAAGGAATTTTCAATATAATTACAAAAGTAATCCAAATTCATATCAATAATAACCCTAGAAGAGATTTTTTGTCAAGGATCCCACAACCCTAGTTATAGGGTTTTTATCCACTCATAGTAATGAAAGATATGAAAAAATATAATTCATAATTCACAGATTAAACCTTACAAAGAAGAAATTCAGTTCTTCAATAATTGAAGAAAAACAAGAAGTAGCATTTTTAGACCTAAGGAATCATTTCTCCAAAGAAAAGTACATTATGAAAATATTCAAAGTGTCAAATATGCCCATTCTAAACCCTAGACTAGGTATTTATAGGTTCCAAAAATATGGGATTTGAAATTCAAATTTAGAAAGCCACTTCACCACTGACGCCTTGACTAGAAGGCCATAAACTAGGTGATAGTTCGCTATGCGAACCGTCACTAAACTCCAGCTAAGCCCAAATTCTTTTTTGGCTTAATGAGAGAGCTTACGGTTCATCAACCTTTTAGCGGTCCATTAATAGATCCATTACATATGAATCAAAATTGACTTATACTATCTACCACTTAAGACTTGGCTTATAGCTTGTCAGATATTTGGTGGAATGCTAACTGAGTTGTCACTAGCCCTTCTTTGAATATTAGTTCTATTTTTCCTTAATGGTTGGCATGGAAGATCATTAGGATTATGATGGTTTTTCACACCCAAATGTTAGTACATTGTTCCCTCTTTTCTGTCCTAGACTTATTTTCTAAAAACAAACACAAACACATTAAAAATACCAATAGGTGCTTGAAAACTTACAACTATCCTTAGTTAAGAATACAAAATATGCCTTCATTAGTTGTCATATAAGTCATCACCCTATTGGTGTTGAAAATTTCATGGGAATACATAAAAATATCTCACCAACTCTAATTGCCTAACTATTGATGGATGTATATATAGAATACAAGGGCCCAATCCTAAAGGAAATAGAGAGGAATTTCTTTGGAGAATTCCAAAGCAAAGAAAGCTATTATAGGTACTAGTATAGAGGTGTATTGTCCATGAACATAGCTTGGAGTACTCCGAATTATGAGTATGCTTTATTTTCAGGCTTCTCCCATATGGTATAGGATCTAAATAGTACCCTAAACACCACTAGGTATGATTCCATTGATGGTAGGTTCATGTACTACTTCATCACTTTTGGATCTTGTATTTGAGAATATTACCACATGCGAAAGGTAATTGTCATTGATGGAACATATTTGTATGGTAAATATGAGGGTGTGTTGTTTAGTATTGTTGCTTAGGATATAGAGAATCACATTTATCCAATTACTTTTGGCATGGCTTACAAGGAATACGATGATTCTTTGACCTCTTTTTTAAGAAATTAAAGTCTATTATGGTTGATGAACCAAAGGTATGTATCATCTTTTATAGAAATATGAGCATAGCCAATGGTTTTTCCAAGGATTATAGGTATGAACATATGGACTTTGCATGAGGCATCATAGGTAAAACCTTCTAAAGAAATTTCAATGTGCAGATTATCTATATTTGTACTACAATATGACAAATGTGTTTACCTATAATAAGTTTCTCCAAAAAAAATTTGGAGTTTAAGAGAAAATACAATCTCGAGTAAGTATTTACATAATCTTCTTCTATTTGAAGAATGGTTCATTGAAATAATGAGTCACCATTGATATTGATACATCTGAGATTGCCAAATACTCGGGAGTTCCTCTATTCAATCCTGTTCCTTCTTCTTGTTGCTGGATATCTCATTCGTACATATCTTCTCTTTGTTTCCCAGGCCTTTACTTAGTTACGGATAGAGAAAGGTCAAATTTTTTATGATTCCATCATCTATGATTGAGTTATGAAAACATATGGATAGGTATCCTACATCTAAACTGAATTATTTCTAGTTAAAGAATCTCTTTCTAGTTGCTCTGAAATAATTAGTAGATTCTCTAGAAGAAATATGGGGCTCTGCTTTTGGCAGCAACATGCTTGGTCCCTCTTATAGGGTCAAATAAATAAAGCAGCCGAGTGCCTTGAGGTTGATATTAGATTTCAAAAGTGGGCCAGGGCATACTTTCTTGGGAATAGATTTTATTTGATTACCACAAATATTGCAGAGTCAGTCAACGTAGTATTGATGGATGAAAGGGAGTTTCATGTGGCTGCCTTATTTAATTTTACTGTGCGGAATTTTTCTGCAAAATTTTTGGAGAGGAATTTAGAGATCCAAAAATCCACCAATAAATTTGTTCCTAAATATTAATAGATCAGAAGGAAAAATATGGATATTAGGGATAAGTTGCATGTGAGTAACATAGCGGGACTCGTACAAATATAATATAATCGAAAGTGGTGTTACTGCTAAAGTTAATCTACTAGAAAGAACATGCTCTTGTATAAATCTTGACTTGGTGAAAATTCTTGCATCCTACCACACTCGCAAGTGTATGTGGTCGTGCAAGTAACAAATTGACACTTTTAAGCCGAATATCGATTCCCTAGGAACTTGGTGCTTCATAAGCGATCCTATTCTAGCATTACCAATGGGATTAAATAAGTGCACTTTGTAACCAAAGAGATTCTAAGATTTGAGAATTTAAAAGTACCAATAAATAATAACAAGAATATAAAGTGTTTGAAATAATAATATGAACAAATCTACGGTCAATGCAATTTGAACAATCCTAATAAGCTATACAATGTTGTTGTTAAGTTGATTATCTTGGTTGCTGATTCATGGGGTTAATAACTTGACTATGGTCTTCTGAGTCTCTAATCGTCTATCTTGATTATCCCTATAATTACATCATAGAGTAGGGATGTGAGAACTAATACAAATGCATTTGTATTTCATCCCATATTTGAACCAAATGGGGCAAATTAGGTATATTCCTATCCTAACCATGAATCATATATTATTTAAAAGAAAAGAAATCACTGCATATAGTCCACATTCTAATATAAATTTCCTCCTTGTAGGATAATAATAGAAGTATAAATGTATTCAAAAGGTTACGAGTTAATAGAATAGTAATTACAAGAATATATGAACAACCAAACATAATAATCAACTTTAAGCCAACTTGATTGAATGATAAGTACTCATTTTTGTAGAATCATCCCTAGAATAAGGGTTTTATCCAGTCATAGTCTTATAAAGAATCAAAATAATGGAATTCATTAGTAAAAACTACAAAGAAACTAAAGTAAAGAAGAAAGAACCCTAGTATTATGCCTTTGATGCCTTCTCTTCTCTCCAATATTGTGTTGTTTCAAAAGTGTGGTGAATTTATGACTTATTAATCCTTTGATAGTTATTTAGGTCATACATAGGCGTACCAACATGAAATATATGCATTTAAAACATTGCCCCTCACTTAAATGAAACAAAAATTAATTTTTGGACATCCCGAGAGAAGCCTCGCGCCGCAAGGCCAAAGGTAAGACTTAGGGGTATGGAACCCACCCAATGAAAGGCTGAGTAAGTGTGGGGTATCCCTAGGGTGAGATTCACACACCTTATCCCGTGCTTTGGGGGTGCTTCGCAAGGGACCTCCAAAAAGGTAGGAATTTGCTCTGTTTTTTCTCTGATCTTCTCGTACGTTTGATCCTTGTTTATCACGTCTTATGACTTATTTGTAGGTTTTAATTAGCTTGAAAAACACATAAAATGGTATCATAAAAAATAATATAACACGAATTACTTCATACAACCCAATAGATCTCATCAAAGCACACTAGAACCAGAATAACTCAAGCTAGAACCACTAATTTTCTCGTCTAAACTCTATTTGTTTATTTTGACTCCTGACTAGATTCTAATGAACTATAAACCCTCTAAAAATTTAACCTAACAATAATTACTCAATTACATCCTCATACATCATAAATCAAATAAAAAAGTCCTCAAAACTAAGCTAAACATATGTAGATAATGTCACTTAGGTGTATAAATACGCCTAAGATCACCACCCCATACTTAAAGCCTTATTCGTCCTTGAATAACACTTTATATTAAGCATCATCTAATAAAGAATCTTAACATTACTACTATAACTAATAAACTTAAGATAATACTATAATGTCTACATAAATAGCAAGTTCTACAACAAGCATGTCATATTCCAATTGAAAACTCATGAACACTACTTAAAAACATCCTAACCTCAAGAATTGACTCAACCAAGTTGGAAAACTCATGCATATTACTCAACAACGAGATCCTAGAGGTAACCTAATCATCATCAAATATGTTCCTTCACCACAAGGGAGTCACCTTTATTCACTCTTTAATATGCAATTTAAGACAAGAATGAGTGTAAGAATAAGATTTTGCTCACTTTGTTAAATAATTCACATGTAACATAAGATGAACCATAAGATTTTTCATCACGTAGTACTCCACTAATATCAAAATATTGGGGCTCAAGATCAAGTAGGACTTTAAGAGTTGTAATGTAGGCTAAGGGATGGGTGGGAACTATTCTGGCCAATAATAGTGACTATCTTCCCTAAGCGCTTTAATACATCACATTCTACATTAAACTCCTCTCTAACCAATCAAAATGTCCACTACTTTTGTCTTCCTACCTCTCTTTTCTTTTGCCCCACCTCTTTAAGGTAGTTCATAAATCTTAAGTAGGGAGTATTTGCCATAACCCCAAAACAAGGGTTATGATGACATTTGTCAGGGCGGACCTTGACAAGTAAGACTATCACCCAAATTGATACACAAGGGAAAAAAGATGATACTAACCCTGAGGTAAGGCTTCTAGAATGAAGTTGAACCCTACAATATCACAATTACTGAAAGAGAAACCAAAATACCCTAATACCCAAAACATTATGTCAATAGAGTAAGAACTACAAATAAAATTCGAGAATCCAATATGAGGACAACTAAATAGGATATAACTCTATCTTTGAAATACAATAAAGACATAGCTGGATAATGATAATGTAGAAGTGGACTTTAGATGCTTGACATGAACCACTACCTTGAAAGCTCCAATAATCATCCGAATCAACCAAACTGGGGCGCACTCAAACTAGGACCTACACTAAAAGGCGACAATAGACGTGAGTACGGTCCACTTGTATTCAGTAGGTATCAGAGGCTGACCGAGTAAAGTAGATAATATAACATACAAAATACACACAAAGGGCACGTTACCTGCAATAAAAAATGTCCTACAATGGTAGCCCATACTGCTTGCCCTAACAGTTGTAATAAATAACATATATTGAAATAACACCAGAAAGACACCACAAATATACATTATATCACAAAATAATAGAAAAAAGAAGGATAACCTATAGAAGATCATTTGGTACAAGCAAATAAAAGTAGAATAATTAGGTAAGTGACAACCTAAGACAGAAATGCAATCATATCACAAACACAATAAAGTAAATACAATAAGAATTGTGATGATGATAATGCACGAGGTTGTCGCATAACCTCTGAGACTATCGTGCACTCTACGTATACAACTAAGGAGCTAAAGCTTCCTAATGTAGGACCCTGGGGGTTTCGTCAACCCAAATTCCACCCATTTATGATATCTCCTCTTGGTCACATCCCTTGGGGAGGGATTTATAAGGTGTCACAATATCTATTCCTTGGTATATCCCTCTGGGAAGGTTTTATAAAAAGGTGTTGCTAGTTTTTCTCAGTATTTCCATAGTGGTACCTTTGTTTCATGAATGAGTATAACAATCATGTGAGCCAAATATCCACTCATTATTTCCAACCATCCATGAATTTACATATGTTTCATATACCAATAGAGTATCAATACATCACAACACACAATGGGTACAACATGTTCTTTCATAAAAAAAGATACAATTAACATCATGTATATAGGATATCAACA
This sequence comes from Capsicum annuum, assembly GCF_002878395.1. Lineage (NCBI taxonomy): Eukaryota > Viridiplantae > Streptophyta > Magnoliopsida > Solanales > Solanaceae > Capsicum > Capsicum annuum. The sequence continues at coordinate 29,589,287 of NC_061116.1, read as the reverse complement.
TCACAAAGGACCCAACACGGTCACACATAACACATTATTCCAAAACACCACATAATATCACATATAAGTCCCCCCCATAGGCTCAACATAATAAGATAGCTATTTTTAATGATTAGTTCCCACACCCTTGACATGCATTTTATATCATCATTAACTAGCTAGCCAGTCTGAAAGAGTTAAGCCGTAACCTACCTTGAATGCCGAAATTGATCGCAATACTTCAATACACAACCTTACTTCTCATGAAGGAACTTGGAATCAACTAAAACAAAAAATCTAGAATCTACGCGTCAAAATGAAACCAATGACACTCATATTGCCTAGTTTCAAGTCGGGGTCAAACTAGACCCTTGAAATGGGTTTTCAAAAAAGAAGGGAAAAATCATAACATTGTTTCAAAAATATGTTTCCCATTTTTTTAGAAGTCTACAATAGAAAACCCAAGTTAAAACTAGTTAAAAATGAGGTTCAAATCGAAGAAAAATCATTTTAATCTTTACTGGCTAAACCCTTCGAATTTCGTTTTAAAATCAAGATTTGAAGTTGTTTTAAAGATAAAATTGAGGAAAAACTAGTAATTATAGGATTGGGAACATTATTTAAGTGAAAAGGTGTTAAAATTGGGGCTTAATTTGAATAAATAGAATTTTAGGGCCTTTGGGGCCAAAATCCCCAATTTTCACTATCAAATTCAAATTCAAAACAAGAATCTAACGTTATAGATGGAAAAAATTAGTCGAAATGAGTGTAATGGAGCTTACAAAAGCTTAGGAATGGACAAACGATCTCAAAACCATGTAACCCTAAGCTCCAAGTCTTACAAATGATAAAAAGTAACGAAACTAGGTATATATATACTCAGGTTCCACAGTCGCAGACCTTGGGTCACAATTGCAATACCCTGATAGATGGAAGTCTTATGATCACGGACAAGGGTCACTATCACAACATCACCTCTGTGGACCTAGTCATGATCATGTCATATAGCTCGCAATCGCGGGTAGACCAGCTGGGGATTTGGTTCAATCCAAGTTTGCCGGGCCCCTCAAGATTAATCCAAAATCCTGTAAACACTAACGAATTATATAACCCTATCAAAATTCAATGCTTTGGACTCAATAGTTATATCAAAATTTTGAAAAATCATCATTTTCACAAAGTTGACCCTCGAAATCCAAAATCATAATTTTTCAAATCGAGGATCAAAATGTGATTTAAAAGCCATAAAGCTACACCAACAATGTTACCACCCTAAAATTGACGTTCCAAATCTGCTGGCACAATCCGTTTGACTATCCGTTGCATGGATCAAAAGATATTGACTGAAGTAACATAGAAAGCACTCAAAGCCACCAAAAACCACAATATCACACAAATGGAACCAAAATATATCAAGAATCGTGCCAATCGCACCCATACCCTAGAATTACCAGAATGCAACTATGGGGAGGGTAAAGTAGTTAAATCACACAAAAACACATTTTTTACATAATTCATCACAAATTTAGGTTGTTACATTATCCACCACTAAAAAATCTTATTCGTCCTTGAACTAAAGGCAAAAGAAATACCTGAATTAGCGATGAGCTGGGTATATGAACTAGACATATCAAACTCGACCTCTAAAATAGCCTCATCTATAGGTCGATATCTCTACTGAACCTTAACTTCAAGGATAACTCTAGAGTGAAACCGTCTAACATCCTTACACAAAATAGAAATTGGTTCCTTAATAAACAACAACCACTCATCTAACAAAACTGACTCCCAATGAATGACAAGATACTTATCTATAATGTAATGACAAAGCATCAAAACATGAAAAACTAGATGAACAACTCATATGTGTGGAGGCAAAGCTAACTTATAATCAACATCACCAATAGTTCGAATAATCTCTAATGGGTCAATATACCTGGGGATAAGCTTGCTCCTCCTTCCAAACCTTCTCACATACTTCATGGGTGAGACTATAAGGAAAACACAATCAATAACACCAAATATCAAGGCATGAAGTCTATGATCTGCATAGTACCTCTGCCTACTCTTAGTTGCACAAAGCCTATCTTGAATGATCCAAACTCTATCCAAGGACTCATAAAGAAAGTTTGTACCTCGAGGTCTAACCTCACAAACATCAAACCAACCCATTGGAGAGCGACAACACCTACCATACAAAGCCTCAAAAGGAGCCATATCAATAATGGAATGGTAGCTATTGTTATAAGCAAACTCTGCTAAAGCCAAATGCTGCTTTCACTGGCCACCAAAATCCATCACACAAACGCAATGCATATCCTCTAAAACCTGTATAGTCTGCTCCGACTGACCATTATTTGGGGGTGAACTATTGTACTAAGATTAACCTGAGTACCCAACTCATCCTAAAAGGTCTTCCAAAAGTGAGATGTGAGCACAAAACCTCGATCTGAAATGATAAACACCAGTATATTATGAAGGCACACAATCTTATGAATATAGATACAAGCTAACCTCTCAGTACTAAAGAAGACCTGTACAAAAAATTGAGCATACTTGATCAATTGATCCACGAGAACCCAAACACTATCGGAACTATGGGAAGTGTGAGGCAATCTAGTTATGAAGTCCATAGTGATCCATTCCCACTTCCACTCAAGAATGGGTAATCTCTAAAGCAATCTACCAGGTCTCAAATGCTCGACCTTTACCTACTGGCAACAAACATAATGAGCTATAAAGTCAGCTCCATCCTTCCTCATAAACCCCACAAGTAATGCTATCTCAAGTCACTATACATCTTAGTCACTTTTGGATAGATGGAGTACCTAAAACAATGAGCCTCCTCTAAAATTAATCTAATCCAGTCTCCCTCTCTCGGTCTCCAATCTTCAAAACTCTATTTATATTAAGTAAAGCTTCCTTAGACTCACTACGTAACAACTTATCTTGAATCACCCTTAATCTAATATCATCAAATTAGTGAGCTCAAATCTTCTCCATCAAAGAGGATCTAGCCTCCACAAATGCCAAAACACACCTAGGTATTGAAATATCAATGCTAACCATCTGGTTAGCTAAAGACAGAACCTCTAAGGCCAAAGGCTTCTTTTGGGTCAAAAAAATTGCCAAGATACCCATGCTAGTTGAGTTTCAGTTTAAGGCATCAACAACCATATTAGCCTTGCTTGGATATTAGAGAATAGTCAAGTCATAATTCTTAAGTAAATCAAGCCAACAACGCTGCCTCATATTAATATCCCATTGGGTGAAGAAATATTGAAGGCTATGATGATCTGAAAATATCTCACAACGGGCTTCATACAGGTAGTGCCTCCACAACTTCTAAGCAAAAACAACTGCATACAACTCCAAATCATGTATAAAGTAATTTGTCTCATGGGGCTTCAGCTGACGATAATCATATGTAATCACCTTACCCTTCTGCATCATCACTATACCTAACTAAATACCTGAAGCATCACAAAAAATAGTGAAACCCTCACCCTCATTGGCAAAGTCAAGATAGGAGCTGAAGTCAACAAATCATTATGTTTTTTAAATCTTTCCTCACAAGAATTAGACTACTTAAAGGAAATCTTCTTTTGAGTCAACTTGGTCAATGAGGATACAATGGATGAGAAACCCTCAATAAAATAGTGATAATAACCTACCAAGCCAATAAAACTTTGAATCTCGATAGGCGAAGTAGTTCTATCCCAATCATGAACTACTGTAATCTTGGCTAGATCAACCATAATACCCTCTTTAGTCACCACATGATCTAAACTGGAAATATATTCTAACCAAAACTCACACTTGGAGAAATTGGCATACAACTTATTATCCCTTAATCTTTGAAGAACAATCCACAAATGCTCCTCATTATAGGCCTCATTCTTAGAATAAACCAAGATATAATCTTTATAAATAAAAAAAGTTGAGATATGATTGAAACACCTGGTTCATCAACTCCATAAATATCATGGGGCATTAGTCAACCCAAAGGACAAGACCATGAACTCATAATGTGTAACGCCCCAGAAGTACCCCTAGACATCACACGATACTCAAGATTAAAAATAGCCCTAAGCTAACCCATGATATCTTTACAGCTCAGAACTTACACAATAAGGACACAGTCTCATAACTTAAAGTAAATCTTTACTCAAACTTCTTGAACATAAACTAAGACGTAGTCTGACAAGCCTCTACTATAGACTACAGAGCCATTGGGATAGTTAATGTCCAGAATACTTCCATCGAAGAAAACATAACTATAAAAGACTGGGTTCTCAAACTATGAGGACTCACCAAACATTGGGATGCAGTGAATAATGCTGAAATCACTCGTTCTACAGAAAACGAGCACCCGAACCTACATTATCAGACAATGAACCACACAGACGTATATATGGATTAGTACATCTAGAATGTACTGAGCATGTGGGGGGTGAATACATAAGTAAAACAATCCTGAATATATATAAATAGCTTTCAAACTGTGCATGCTAAACCTAAATGACTCACCTTGGACTTGAGTAAAACTAAAGATTGCAAGATCATAAAACATGGATAATGAAGCATATAAATAAACTTAGTGAGCCATAACACTTAGTTTCTTAAAATCTTTTCTTTTAATCTTGCTTATGGGAGATCTTCCAACTGACATAAACCACGTGAGCTATCATGGAGTCTAATGTCTTACCCACGCTGGGGAGAGCTATTCTACCCTTTCCATGAGAGTAGAACCTTATCTTAGTGATCACTATTCTTAACTTAATCCACAAAATCAAGACAAGATAATTTGGGTATGAGCTCTAATTGCAAATCATATAACTTTAACTTTAAAATAAGTTTTGGGAACACGGATGAAAGATTTTTCGTGTTCATAAACTCCACATACCTTAAAGTTCTTGGCTTGGTGAAGCCAACTAGACCTTTGAGACTTGGGAGATGATCTTGAGAAGAAACCCTAATCTTGTTCTTAAGAATGAAATAATACATTTTGTGTTGTATAATAAATAGAAAAGAGAGGAAAAGTAATGCCCCTTTGGGTTAAATATCGTGGGTTGGGAGTTATAAGGGGTAAAAGACTAAATAGCCCCTTAACTTAACTTTTAAGAATTTACTTATCAGTTCTTACTAGTTGATCATACGACTCATATAGAAAGGAATGACTAGGAATCATAAATCATAAGATGGACAGAAATAAAAAAGGTTACACAATGATCAACTTACGAGATCTATCTATGACTCGTATCTTCATCATACAATCCTTAGCCTTCCACTCATATCTTGGACAGTATCTCAAGGAGTCTGTACTAAAGTTCTTATGACTTGGTCTCATATAACTCTTAACCTTCTTGATGACCCCTAGTGTCAAATCATACCTTGAAAAGATTTCCTACCATGCCACATAACTTTGGATTTGATTTAATCATACCACTCTTATGTTGTGCATACAAATTAAGAGATGAGTCGTATGATGGACAGAAAACCTCTAAAGAAGGGTCATTACAATATCACCCCGTTGCAAACATTCATGCTCAAATGTGGCATCACTTAGGACTAGGAAAAAGGATCAATCATACTAACAACAAACTTGAAATCAAGCTTGCATCTATCTTAAGGATCCAACCATACACCATATATGATATGACTCAAGAATACTAAAGCAGACTTAAAGGTGAGAGAGAGTCTTAGCTAAAAATAACCATTTACCTTCGGTAGGATCTGAGTTTGAGGAAAAGAGATGAGAATACTTGGTGATCATGTCTACTTTAGCTTCCCAAGTAGTCTCTTAAACTAATTAGTTTCTATAGAGAATTTTCAGTAATGCTAGTTCCTTATTCCTTAGCCTTTGGACTTGCCTACCAAGCATCTCTATAAGAATTTCCTCGTACAAAAAATTATCTTTGACCCCCAGGCTTTCAAGGGGAACTATCACGGACGGACTTCTAATACACTTCTTAAGCATTGTAACATGGAACACTGGATGAACCGCAACTAACTTTGATAGGTGATTCAATTCATAAGCCATGTTTCCAATGCGCCTCACTATCTCATATAGTCTAATAAATTGCAGACTCAACTTTCTTTTCTTTCAAAATATCATTATTTGTTTTATAGGAGACACCTTCAGGAATACCCAATCTCCTACTTCAAACTCGAGTTCCCTTCTTCTCACATCGACATACAACTTCTGATGACTCTGAGCAGTCTTCAACCTTTTATGAATCAACTATATCTTATCCATGGCTTCAAGAATAGAATCTAACCCACTCAAAGGCACTTCAGAAACCTCAAACCATCCTATAGGTGATCGGCATCTACGCCCATACAATGCTTCAAATGGAGCTATTTAAGTACTAGAATCATACTTGTTATTATAAGAGAACTCAATCAATAGTAAATGATGATCCTAACTCCTTTTAAAGTCTAAAACACATGCTCTCAACATGTCTTCCAATGTTTGGATCATAAGTTTGACCAGACCTTCAATCTGCGAATGAAAAATAGTACTAAGATTAACTTTTTTACCATGGCTCTTCTGAAATAATTGCCAAAACTACAAAGTAAACTGCATGCCTCTGTCTTAAATAATGGACAAGGGTACTTCATGAAGAATTACTAACTTGTGGATATACATTCAGGCATAATCCTCCGTCATGTCCGAAGTCTGACTGGTAGGAAGTGCACTGACTTAGTCATTTAGTCTACTATGACCCAAATCTAATCATGCTAATGTCTTGTACAAGGTAACCCTGTGATGAAATCCATAGTCACTACTTCTAAGTGGGGATACTAATCTCTTGCAAAGTACCACCCAGTCTTTGGTGTTCAACTTTAACTTGCTGACAATTGGGACTCTTCTCTACAAACTTAACTATGTCCCTTTTGATACGATTCCACCAATATTATTCTCGTAAGTTATGGTACATCTTAGTAGCACCTGAATTAATGGAATACCTAGAACCATAAGCCTCGCCTAGTATCCTTAACCTCAAACTGTCTATATTTGAAACACAAAGTCTACCTTGATAGCAAAGTACACCATCTACCCCTTGGGAGAATACCACAACCTTCTATTACTGGACTACTTCCAATGACTGGTTAAGGATGGGATCATTCTACTGCTTCTCTTTCACTTTCACTACCAAATATGATTCTATACTACCACTCTCCTATCATCAGTGTCAAATAAACAAACTCCCATGCATGATAATCTATGCACCTTCTTGATCAATTCCCATTATTTCTCTTTTACATGGACCACACTACCCATATACAACCTACTCAGTGTGTCAGCCACCACATTGTCCTTACCTGAATAATAAAGAACACTCATGTCATAATTTTTTAACAACTCCAACCACCTTCTCTGACAAAGATTCAACTATCACTAAGAAAATACGTAATGAAGGCTCTTATGGTCAGTGAAAACATAAACCTGCACACCATAGAGGTAATGTCTCTAAATTTTCAAAGAAAATACTACAACAACTAATTCTAAGTTGTGATTTGGGTAGTTATTTTTTAGATCAATAAGTTGCCTAGAAGCATAGGCTATCACTTTCCTATTCTATATCAACACACAACCTAGCCGACTCTGGAAGAATCATAATACACAACAAACCCGTCTAACCCTTCTGGCAAAGCTAACACTGGAGCTAAATTTAATCTATCCTTAAGCTCTTGGAAACTCTTCTCATACTCATCTGACTAAATAAATTCACTCTCTTTAGGGTCATCTTAGTCAATGGTGATACTATAGATGAGAACCCTTCAATAAATCTTCTGTAGTACCCAGCCATACCCAAAAAGCTCTTGATATTTAATGGAGTGATGGGTCTAGGCCAGTGATTTACTGCATCAGTATTTTAAGGATCTACATGAATACCAGCCCTAAAATAATATTCCCCAAGAAGGTAACAGATTCCAAACAAAACTCATATTTACCAAAATTTGCATACAACTGGCGGTCCTTAAGGGTTTGTAACACGATTCTCAATTTTTTTGCATGATCTTCCTCACTTCTGAATGCACCAGCATGTCATCAATAAAAATAATGACAAACATATCTAAGTACTACTTAAAGACCTTGTTCATCAAATCTATAAAGGTTGTAGGAGAATTTGTCAGTCCAAGAGACATAACTACAAACTCAAAATGGCCATACCTCATTCATAAATCTTTTTTCGGAATGTCCTGCTCCCGAACTCTTAACTAATGATACCATCATCTAAGGTCAATCTTGGAGAACCACTTAGCACCTTGAAGCTGGTCGAACAGATCATTGATTCTAGTAATAGGGTACTTGTTCTTGATGGTAACCTTGTTTAACTATTTATAGTCTATACACATTCTGAGAGTACCATCTTTCTTGTGCACGAAGAGGACTGGAGCTCCCCACGAATACACACTGATTCTGATGAAACCTTTATCTAAGAGGTCCTTAAGATGTTCTTTTAACTCTTTGATCTCAGCTAGAGCCATACAATAACGAGGAATGAAGATGGGCAGAGTATCAGGATCAAAATCAATACCAAACTCTATGTCACTATCTGGAGATACCCCTAGAAGATCTTTGAGAAAAACCTTTGGAAACTCATTTACTACCCAAACTGACTGAACTATTGGAACTTTATATTAGTATCTTCGACTTGAACTAAATGGTAAATACATCTTTTTGATATTAAATTTTAGGCCTTAAGGTAAGAGATGAAATAACCTTTGGGAGATACAAAACTACCCTCCCACTCAAAAAATACCTTAATAGGAAACTGGAACATCATTATGCAGGTGCAAAAATCTATTGGTGTGTAGCATGAAAGGAGCCAATCTATGCCTATAATAATATCAAAATTTATAATCTCTAACTCTATTAGGTCCGCTAGTGTGATCTTATGGAGGACGATAATAGGACACTCCTTATAGACTCGTCTGGCAACAACTGACTCACCCACAGGGTTAGAAACAGAGATGGGCTTAGAAAGTTTTTTAGGACCTACCCAGAAATTTAAAATAACCAAGGGAGTTACATTAGAGAAATTCGATCCCAGATCTAGCAACACATAAACATCAAGATGAAAGGCACGAAGCATACTAGTGATAACATCTAATGAACACTCTTGCTTGTGAAATGATGGTAATGCATTAAACTAATTTTGGTGCTAACCACCATCGGTGCTAAAAGATATGCCCTGGGGAGGAGCTGGGTAGCCTGGATGAGGAGCTAAATTAGTAGCCTGAGTTTGAGGATGAGTATCTCTTCTTCCCTACTTAGTATATGGGCACTCCTTAATTCTGTGGCCCATCTTACCATAACCATAACAACCCTATTTTCCCATTAAACACATAAAAGGATGGGTTCTGCCATACTTTGCACATGTTTGGAAATCGAGCCTCCTAACTACACTATTCTCAGATCTAGAATTCAAAGTCCTACCCTATTTCTCCTACATGGTTCTAGGTATAGTTCCACTGGCTAAAGATGGCGTAGGCACTAATGAATGACCATGAAACTGTGAATGGCTTCCTCCTCTTGACCTTTACTGACCATACTCAAACTGTCAAATCCTATCTCCCTTATTTTTCCTCTCTTTACTTTAACTTCTCTACCTCAGTCTATTAAACATGAGTCATCAATCAAGCAATATCCATATCCCCAATCAGCATGGCAGTCCTACACTCCTTGACCACCAAGTCAGATACCCCAATAACACACTTACTTATATGAGCTTTAGAATCATATAGCAACTCAGGAGCATACTTAGACAATTGAGTGAACTTAAGGCAGTACTCTTTCACCATCATAGATCCCTACCTCAGCTTTATTAACTCCTCCACCTTAGCATCTCTCATCTCGTGTGGAGTATTCTAGAATACCTGCCAACTCACAGGAGCTGCATTCTCACCCCAACCATCCTTCCACATCGTAACCCAATCATAAGCAACATTTTTTAACCTATAAGATGCCAACTTTACGTTCTCCTTCTCAATAACATGCATAATTTGAGTTATCTTTCTCACCTTATCAATTAATAATTGTGGATCGTCATCCACCTTTTACCCATGGAACTCAGGCAGATTAATCCTCATAAAGTCCTAAATTTAGGCTATAGCTAAATTACTATTCTCTTGAAGTGGGACTATTGCCTATTGGTTCCCCTAAACATTGGTGGTCACAACTTAGACCAACACTTGAAAAGCAGCCCTAAATTTAGCATGAGACATATTCTCATTTAGAGGGTCAGCATATAGGGGTTGTTGATCACTATTTTTATGTGCATCAACTCTGCGAGGAGGCATATTTTATCACATAAAAGCATGAGTTAAGGCAGATAGAGATAATTGTAAGCACGACAGTCATAAAATGACTGATGATACCTAATTCATTCCATAGCATCTTGGTCATAACTATGGTGCGCTTATGATCAAGACTCTACATAATGCAACTTGTCTTACTTCTTTGGAATTTTTAAACCTTTCTCTGATAGCAAGTTTGTAATGCCCCAGAAGTACCCCCTAGACGTGATATGATAATCAGGACTCTCAATAGCCTAAGAGAACCAATGAAATCTTTATAGCTCAAAACTCATACAACAAGGATAGTAAACATAAGAAGAAAACAAAAGATACACGGTCTCATAACTTAAAGAAAATCTTTAACTTAGAAATCTATACACAAACTTTTTGTACTTAAGCTTAGACGTAGTCTGAGAAGCCTCTACTATAGACTAGAGAGTCATTGGGACCGACCCCAGATGACCTGTACATAAAGAAAAATCAATGTCTAAAATACTTCCATCAAAGAAAACACAAATCTAAAAGACTGGGTCCTCGGACTATGAGGACTTACCAAATATCGGGATGCATGTAATGATGCCAAAATCACTCGTGCTACTAGAAACGGGCACCAGAACCTACATTATAAGACAATGTAGCACACAGACGTACATGTAAATCAGTACTTCTAGAATATAACAAAGGACTCTCTTTTAGGGATATAACAAAGGACTCTCTCACTCATAAAAAAGTACCACCGGTATATATAGAATACCATAGGCTTGCCCTTATGCTCTTTTTCTATGTTTTTAGACAGTCAAGGTAAGATCACTATAGGACTTTATTTTTATTGTAACATAGGTTACAGGCGGGTATGATATCTTTTGGGATTCATTTAGTGACTATGCCTTTCTTTAGGTCTACTCACTTTTTACTTATTTTATTTCTGCCTTTATGTCTCCCTTTTTCTTTTAAGCACATTCTAATTGGGTCAGGTATGGTTTTTTAGAACTTACTTTTCTTTTTCTTTTTCTTTTGATTTTCATTGCAACTTTTCCTTCTTTTCTTTTCACCACACTTACTCAGGTTTCAACTATTTTCCTTCTACCCATTTTCTTCGTATTTGGTTTCTCTTACACACCACTATAATTACCACCCTCAACTTAGATAATTTTCCTGAGTTGAATTGAATAGTGTCCATAGGAGGACCAGTGCCAAAACATGTTAACTACAATTTAAATGGGAGGGTAATAGGTTTAACAAGAAAAATTGGTCTATGAAGGCTCAACTATTTGGATCAAAGATGATTCTTTCATTAGGTTATTGCATTTTAGAATCAATTGGACTCACACAAAAAGGGCCTATAATCATATCCTACATAACTATCCTAGACCTATATAAAAGCAACTGGGTAAGTTCTAGATTCCAACACAGCAGGAACTTAGTATATCTCATGCATACTTGCACAAGGCTACATTACTAAGTACTAGTTATCTAACTATACAACTGTTTTGTCCCTAACTATTTTACCCGTAATGCTAATTCCACTTTTAGTTTCACAACAGTCTCACACAAGTATACCAATCACGCAATTATTTAAAAAAAATTCAAAGGGGGGGTCAAATACAACTTTTCACAATAGCATTTCAAATCAATAGTGTTTCAACAAACATAAATTAAAACTCAAAGCAAAATCTTTCAATACAACTAAAAGTTTTAATAATCTTAAATCATAATAAAAAATAATCCATTGCCATAGGCGCGCTGATCTACTCCTTATCTCAGCTGCCTATATCAAATCTGTAAGTCAGAACAAACTTTCAGTTTTTAGCTACATCTTTCTTTTCAGCTACTCCTAAATTTTTTGGAATAACCCCCACCCCCAACTAAAAATATTTGCACTACCCCTAGTGCTATAAAAAATTTAAATAAAGGATAAAGGTTATACCTCGGTACTCAAGGCACCGACTTAACAATATCAGCACGTGGGCCTACAGATTGGGTCCCACTCTCATCATCTACCGTCCCATCAACTGGGACTGAATCAATAGTAGATGGGGTCACAACATCAACCCCTACAATATCAACAATTGGAGCTCTTGATCCACCAGCTCCCATGGCCAACTCGTGAACCCTTGTCTCACGGTTCTGCTCATCCTTAATACTCTCATCATAGTCCCTCTTCTTAGTTTTTTCATTTCCTTCTTCTTTCTCTTTCTCTCATGTCTATTCTCTCTAATCTTCACTATGGGTGCATCAACTAGGTCTGTCCATATACTAGGCACATGGACAGTAGCAATCACTATTTCTATAACGGGCTCAGAAACTACCGGTCTCTCATAAAGCTTTAAGATGATTTTCTTGATCTCCTTAAACTTGGTTCTAATCTCAGCAACATCGAGAGTCTGCCTTCTACTCAACTATCCAGTGATCCTCAACTCAAAAGATTCTAGGCACCCTTGGACTTGCCTATCCTACTCCTCAAACTTCCTATCAATCTAGATTTTCACTCCTCCTTCCATGTGACCCACCTTTGCATCAAGTGTAGCTAAATTGGTCACAACCTTAGTCCATGTAGTTTGGGAGATCAACATAATACCTGGAGACATACCCCGTGGCCTAGGTGTTACAGTCTGTACTGATGGAGAGGAACCATAAGTAGCTATTGCCTGTCTAAGTGTGACCTCTGTTTGTGACTCTGTCTCAATAGCTACGGCTATAGCAGGGATGCTATTCTGATCATCCCGAGGGAAAAATCCCTCTATAATATCTGTATCTTATCTCATCGATCAATCTAGAGGGTTGGTCATATCTCTAATCAGGCCAATGTCAAATGTCCTCCTGGCCTCAATTATCTCATTTATCCAAAGGAGTTCTAACATTCCCACAACCAGAAAAATCTGTCTAAGAACTCACTAACATCAAACTCATAACTGACTGTGAACCCAAATATTATAGAAACCCAGATCAGGCTCAGAATATCATCACTTATCAAAGGACGCAATTGGTGTTGGGCTAGTGTCCACCAATCCTTACTCTTAAAGTTTAGGGTACTCTTCTTTATCTACTATGAGACTACCCCAGGGGTTCCTACAACAAAAACTACATTGATGTTATTCAATACAATCACTCTGCAATCTACCTAAAAATAACCATTTATGTTCAAAACCTAACGTCCTCTTGGTTACTTTTCTCGTCTTTTCTATCCTGTATTCCATCTCCACTATGTTATCTGGGACCTGATATTCTATCCCATATAAGAATCTCCCAATGGTTTGAGAGGAAATATCAACCCAAACTCCATGAATCATAAGAAAGGTAATAGGGTCGCCTCCCTTCCATAACAGTCCCTATGGATATTGCTTCTGCAGCTCACCTTTATATGTTCTATAGAACTCACAAACAAGGAATTTATTTTATTTTCCAGGCTCTCTCATCATCCTTTCAAACTCGTACTGCTGGAAGTACTCTTCAAAATTAGGTAACTCTGACATCCTTATGGTAGCCATTCTTCTCTACGGATATAGTACTCTCTTTATCTTTCCACTCAGAAGCTTGAACAACCTACTGTTGAATATATCTTATATTTTGAGTTACCTCCATCATTTAATATGTGCACCGAGGAAGTGGTAAGAGAAAGTGGGGGTCCTGTTAGGGTATTAGAGGTACTTCATTCACATCCTCCGTATCTTCAACATGCTTAGAATTTACCTCTTTCTAACTGGATTCAACCTCATTATTATTATCATCAACAGTAGCAGCATTATCATCGTTGGAAGGTGGTTGAGGTGCATAAAGAGGAGATGTAGTATGATTCTTTCTCCATAGGACCTTTGGGGGTGATTGTGAGTGTCGAGGAACTACCTTCTACCCCTTAGCCTTTGTAACTATCTTCCTCTTTTGTCCAGCTTTCTTTTTGGAGGTTCTATCATAAACTTCCCCACTACTTTTAGATAAGGTCTCATACTCAGAATCACTAAATTCTACACTAGCCTCTAGTGCTTGCTTAGTGTTCTTCTTTGTAACTTGCTTGAATTAGGAAGTGTTCTTTGGAAGCATGGTTTCTGTAAATACACTATTATCAGCAACTAAGTAAAGAAAATAAAAGAAAATTTAAAACTAAAATTCAATGTGCTTGTTCTATTTTGGGTATGAGTGATGAGTACAGTCATACCAATGGGGTACGACTCGTATAGCTGATTCATATTTTGTTCAGTGCATGACTTTATTTATTGGTCATCTTACAACTCCTCCTAACCATTCGTATCAAATAGGTACAACTCGTTATGAACAGTTGTAAGTTGATCAGAAATATTTATTCTAACCTAAATCATCCCAGGTGTGTACCAATAAGTATGTACAAGTCATATGTTCTGGGTACGACTCGTAAGGCTGAGTCGTATCCATTCCAAGACCTTAAATTTTTTAGACTTCTATAGTAATTTCCTAAAATAGCCAGGACTAGTTTCAACCCTTTCAATTATTTTAACATAAAAAAATGTATCAAAATTCTTTCCCAACCCTACTTCTACCCCAATTTCCAATTTTCAACAAATCACCTAAGATAGGTTATCAAAAAATCAGCATTTGCATAAAACCTACTCAAACTAAGTTCATAGTAACATAAAGTAATCATTGGCACTTGAAAGTAAAGAGAATAGAGTTGAAGAACTTACTTGGTGGTTGAAGTGGTTGAGTTTTTACTTTCAAAGTTTATTTCTTTCCAAATCCAATTTTGAATCAATAAGAATGAGATATTTGAACATGTTGGTAGCTAAATCAAGTTGAAAATTTGTTGATTTCGCAAATTAAAACTTGAATTTTGTGTAATAAGTGATGTGGGTACGAGTTGGTTTAATTAGGTTTCCTTTTTTTTTTTTTTTAAATCAATGAACTAGGCCAGGTCAACCTGAGATTTGACCGAGTAAGCATGAATATGAGTTGTGTATATGACTCGTACCCAGGATTATGGGTAATTTCTTTGACTCGTATATTCCTAGGAGTTACCTGGGTTTCTGGAGTAGGTACGACTCAAGGTGACGAATTGTACCTTGAGGGTATGACTTGTTCTGAGAATCATATCTATTCCAGAAACTTTTGTCTGATTTTGATTTTGTTCCTAGGTTAATACAACTCATACTCATGAGTCGTACCATATATATGACTCATAAAGAGTCCGTATGACTACTTTTCACCTCCTTTAGATTTTTTCTGCACCCCTTAGTCCTGCACATTGAACAAAAGTGTTACCCTATAAATAAAATAGGTAAAAAAAAATGGGTTGCCTCCCAAGAAGCGGTTGATTTAATGTCATGGTACGACATGGCTAAGTTGGATACTCAGATTTAACCAACTAGCCCCATGGGTTGTGTAATGCCCTGATTTTTTGGAACTGGAATGCCAGATGGTGCTCATGACCCCGAGGGACCATAAGATAACCGTTTCTAATTTCTGTAACTGAGCACTGCATAATATACTAAAATAAATGCATAAAATTGGTGGAAACTTTCCATAAGGTTCAAAACATTTAAAATAATCAATACTGAAAACTGAATTCTAATACATCCGTCCGAAAAGCCTCTAACTAGTTGAACTGTGGAGTTGTTGGGACATATCCCAAACTAAATCTATCTACTATAAATAAACTAAATCTAATGTGATAATAAAATAAGGATCATCCCAGAATGAAGAGGACTCACTGCTACGTCTATTGCTGTTGACTGAGTCTGGACTGCTAAGGGTGCTCTAGGTTTCATGCTTCTGAACCTATGGTATAAGACACCATAGTGCAAGAGAAAAGTATGCATCAATTCTTTGAATGTACTGGTATGCTAGATGAGGTAAGGCTAATTGGAAGGGATTATGCATGAACATTGCTCAATTGAAAAATCATGAGAGTACTGAATAAGGACATATGTATGAATGCACAACCATAACTAAAATCATCGTGACTCTAAATAATGAGACTCGGATACTGCTTTACTGACATTTGAACTCACTACTAATACTGAGAAACTGAATAACTGAATCTTCTGATATTAAGAGCTGAGTACTAAAGTTGAGATCAGACCTATCTAGCGAGTGATCTATGAATCTAATGATGCTGATGCTGATTAACTGAATCTACTCATATCAATGACTGAGTTCTGAGCTATCTACTATCGATTGACTAAATCTGTGATCAAACCTTTCTAATGGATGATCTCTAAATCTACTAATAATGATAAAAAATGATTGTATCTGAGATCATACCTATTTAGCGGAAGATCTCTGAATCTTTTAATAATAGAAATGATAGACTGAGTTTGAGATCAGGCCTATTTGATGGGTGATCTCTGGATCTATTAGTACTGATTTTGATTAACTTAATGTGAGGCCAGGCGTATCTAGTGGGGGGTCTATGAATCTATGGAACTATCTAAGTTCCTTACTGAGATGGGTTACTTTATCTAACAGTCCTGATTTCTGATTTCTACTCTAAAGACTGATACTGAAATTACAACTGTGGGAGTTCTCACTTAACCGACATACCCCAAATCTAATCTAGTGGGGTCCAACCTGTAACCCTATCTTGAAGGGTGTCAATACTGTTCCATAATTAAAGACCTCTACTATGGTCAATCCTCTCTAATGGGTGACCCTGAATAGGAAGTCAAGCCAAAGGCAGTATGATAGACAAGCCTTAATATAACGGGTGACTCCTGGTCCTACGATGGATACACAGTTCTAGAGTTCAGGGATTACTGCTAACAACTTTGCCTCTCTAATGGCAAGGCCGTTATCCCTGTACTCGCTCGGTGCTAGCTACTACTCCCAACAGAAGTACTCTGAAATGATTCTTATACTAAACTAAACTGAACCTAATCTGTTACTGATTTGATTATCTTACTTGATAGATTTGACTGAGTTTACTTGATTCCATTATTTGATGAAATACTTTAGAATTCTAGTTTCTGTCTGAATACGACTGAGTTTCGTAACTTACTGAGATTTACTGAAATTTGAACTGAGTACTGAGCTTGATTAGAATGAATACTGAGATTTACAGAGTTTCCTTAACTTCTGTCACTAACTGAAATATACTGATCATAGCACGATTGAGATTATCTTGAGACTGACTTGTCTCTAGACAAACAGCTAAGTTTTTGTGCATTAAATACTCCCAGGACTCGATGACATAAATAAATATGACATGAAAACTCTTGCGTAATAATCATAACAATAGACTATCATTCGCAATATAACCAATGAAGTATCATTTTGAGTACTTGGGAATCTTAAACATGTAATTGTAAAGGGAAGCATGCTATTGTCTCATAACTCATCCAACAAGGAGTTTACATGAACAGGAAGACATGCAACATATCATAATTCATTCATTTAGTCCTTTCAATAAACACTTAGCATGCACTAGTTGACACATGCTTAGGGATATTATACTTCATGTTACAATGACTCCATTTTCTTCATATAAGCAATTTATCAAGCATGTGGGAGGCATCCTTTGGTCATACAACTTTCAATACACCAAATTAACATAATTACACAATTTAACAGGCTTCTTGAAGGGACTTTATCATGAAAATCACATAACCAACACAGACTAAGGTCAATACTTGCATCTTTATGATCACAACATTAATCAAAACTCTATGTCAATAAGGACTTCAACTTCAAACCACATTAATCATGGAAATTCAAAAAAATATAATCATTGAACTTTAAAAAGGATTATTGAACTTCTTGGGTCGAAGAAACCCAAGAATCAACATCAAACATACCTTACTATGTAATTCTTGAAAGATTCACGGCGAAACCTTGATGATTTGGGTCTTGGATTAGAAACCCTAGGTCTTGTTTTTGAAGAAAATTGAGAGAAAACAATGATATTTGGGTGAAATAATGAGAAATCTCATGTTAAGGAGTATATATAGAGGTAACAAAATGACCGTTTTTCCCTTGGAATAAAAATCCAAAACTGAAAAAATCATGATTTTACATGCTGGCGTGACTGGACATAATCGCGCCAGCTTACTGGAAACTGGACAATTGGGAAACTGCTTGATGGCGCGACGTGGTGGAAATTATGTTGCCACTTTGGTTGTGAACTGGAAAGTCACCGTGATGCGGTGGAATCATGGAGGCTTACTGGATTTTAATAATTGCCATTTTTCCTGGCTCCGCAACGTGCTAGAGTACCAGGTGGTACACTGCTTCACTAAAATGGCTTAAACTCTTTGCCCGAGTGTCAGATTTGGGTGAATTTTGCATAGATGGTAAGCTTATTCAATTCTCCACATGGGAAGTCAACCCTCACTCTTCTTAAGGATGAAACTTGACTTAAAGAAAAATCAAGGGTATTATAAGTTTCCTCCCATACAACTCTTAATTTAACATCATGACATGACTCAATTACCTTGATTACTCAATCTACATCAAGGTCAATCTCAGCTACTTTATCATGTCTTCTATATTTCCCATATAGTGCTTCACTCTTTGTCTGTTTACCTTGAATGGGTGATCACCGTCCCTTTTTAGTTCTAAAGTACCATAGGGATAAACTCTTATAAATGTGAATGGACCATGCCACCTCGACCTTAGCTTAGCTAGAAACAAATGAAGCTTGGAATTATATAGTAGCACCTGGTCACCTTTTTCAAATACCCTCTTCTCAATATTGTGGCTGTGATGTAAATTCATCATTTCTTTGTGAAGTACTGAACTTTCATACACCCAGAGCCAAAATTAATCCAACTCATTGATGATATTCAGCCTTGACTTTACTGTACCCTTCCACTCTAGATTAAACTTCTTTAACACCCATAGTTCTTTATGCTCAAGCTCAATTAGTAAATGGCAAGATTTTCCATACACAACTTGATAAGGTGAAGCACCTAAGGGGATTTTGTAATCTATGCAGTAAGCATACAATGCATCATTTAACTTTCTTTTCCAATCAGTCCTACTGGCATTCATAGTCTTCACCAATATGGACTTGATTTCTCTATTAGATACTTCAACATGTCCACTAGTCTGTGGATGATAGGGTGTCTCCACCCTATGGTTCATTCCATATTTTTCAAGAATACTTTTGAACAGGTAATTGAAAAAATGTAACCCTCCATCACTAATAATAGCTTGCGGCATACCAAATCACGAAAAGATGTCCTTTCTAAAAAAATGCAGTGACACTACGAGCTTCATTTTTAGGAAGTGCAATTGCTTCCACCTATTTCGAAACATAGTCTACAGCTATAAGTATGTGTTTCATATCAAATAAACTCACGATAGGTCCTGTGAAATCTATGCCTCATACATCAAACACTTTTAATTCTAAAATAGGAGTCATAGGTAGTTCATGTCTTCTAGAAATAGTACTTTGTCGCTGACATTGACCACAAGTAGACACAAAATCATGAGCATATTTGTATATGGTTGTCCAGTAGTAGCCGCATTGCAGGACATTATGAGTTATGTGGGCCCTTCTATGATAGCCCCCAACTAGTGATGAATGATAAGCCTCAAGTATTCTAATCATCTCCACTTTAGGTATATACCTAAAAATGATTCCATCTGTAAAAAAATTAAAAAGATAAGGTTCATCCCATAAAAATTTTCTTACCTCATGCATAAACTACTTCCTTTGTTGATATGAAAGATTCTCTGGGACTAGATCACATGCTAACTAATTTTCATAGTCTGTAAACCATGGAATTAGATCTTGGGAAGCTGCTAATATCTACTCGTCTAGAAGACTATCATCAATCTCTAACCCAGTAGCAACCTTCTGCATAGCTTTCTCCCCTAGTCTAGACAACTAATTTGCAACTTGATTTTTTGTTCCTTTTCTGTCCTTCACCTTAAAGTCAAATTCTTTCAATAACAAAACCCATCAAATAAGCCTAGGATTTACATCTTTTTTAGCCATTATGTAAAACAATGTTGCATGATAAATTTGCACATTCATCTTTGTCCCAATCAAGTAAGATCTAAATTTTTCAAAGGCAAAAATCACTGCCAGTAACTCTTGCTCCATCACGGTATAGTTCTTTTGAGTAGGGTTTAGTGCCTTACTAGCATAATAGATGGTATGAAGGATCTTTTCTTTCCATTGGCCTAGTACAGCCCCTAAGGCTAATCTAGTAGTGTCATACTTAATCTCAAAAGGTCAGGACTAATCAGGAGACATAATGATTGGAGTAGTCACTAACTTCTTTTTTACGCTTTCAAAAGCCTTTTTAGAGGCATCATCAAAATTAAATTTTACCTCCTTCTCTAGAAGATAGCAAAGAGGATTAGCGATCTTTGAGAAGTCTTTCATAAATCACCTATAAAAACCTGCATGCCCTAGAAAACTCTAAATTCCCTTCACAAAAATTGGGTAAGTTATTTTTTAATTACCTCAATCTTCACTCGATCAATCTCTATGCCTCTCTTTGAAATCTTGTGGCCAAGAACAATTCCTTTCTTTGACCATAAAATGGCTCTTTTCTGAATACCAAGTTTCATTCTTCACAACTTTGTAGAGCGTTTTCCTAATGCTCTAGGCAGTTTTCAAAAGAATCACCAACAATTGAAAAATCATCCATAAAAACTTCGATGGTGTCTTCGTCCATATTAGAGGTAATAGACATCATACATCTCTGAAATGTGACTGGGGCATTGCATAGCCCGAATGGCATTCACTTGGATGCAATGGTCCTATAAGGACATGTAAAGCAGTATTCTCTTGGACCTCAGGTGCAATAGTGATCTGATTGCTGCCTGAGTACCCATCAACAAAATAATACCATCCTCTACAAGCTAATCTATCTAATATCTGAGGCATGAACGACATAGGAAAATTTTCCTTATGAGTCCATGCATTCAATTTTCTATAACCCATGCATACTCTTGATCAAGTGACTGACCTCATAGTCACTAGCTCATTCTTCTCGTTAGGCACCACAGTAATTCCACCTTTCTTTGAAATGCATGTACCAAATTAGCCCACTTGCTATCAGCAATGGGATACATTACACCATCATCCAAGAACTTGATTATTTCCTTCTTAACCACCTCTTACATAGGAGGATTTAGTCTACGCTGATGTTCAATAGATGGAACACAATCTGATTCAATTTGTATTTTGTGCGTACACAAACCAGGCGGAATACCCACAACATCTGTAATGGACTATCCAATAGCCCTCTTGAATCTCTGCAATACTGACAATAATGCTTCTTTTTCTGACTATTTTAGGTCATCTTCAATGATAACTAGAAAAACATTGTTGGCCCCCAAAAATGCATATCGCAAGTAAGATGGGAGTGCCTTCAACTCTAACACTAATGGTTCCTTAATGCATGGATGAACAGGTCGAGTAGTTTTATTCTTCAATTCTAAATCAAGCTTTTTTGGTGCAAAATTATAACCACACCCATACAGTACACTTACTAGGACCCTATACTCCTTGATACAATCAGAGTCAAAATTCATAATCACAGCTGCCAGCACTTCGACACCTAGTCTATCTTCAACAGGAACAATCCAATTATAGACATCATCCCACAAAGTAACTACATCAACTTCATGGGATGAATTTGTCTCCTCATCATATACATCAATCACAGATACCACTTTCAATTTGTCAAGTTGTTTCATAGATTTGCATACGTTGAATGTCACGTGTTCATCATTGAATCACAATATCAGATGTCTTTTCGCCAGATCAATCAATGTCCTTCCTATATCCAAAAATGGTATTCCCAAAATAATTGAGACCTAAAAGTCCACTTTACAATCTAATATAACAAAATCAGCAAGAAATATAAAAGAAAGAACTTTTACCAAAATGTCATAAAGGATACCAACAAGTTTCTTCAGTGTTCTCTCATCCATCACTAGTCTCATGGTAGTTGGTTTGGGAGATCCCAACCCAATTTCTTGAATACAGCAAAGGGAATGAGGCTGATGCTAGCCCCCAAGTCATAATGCTTGAGTGAAGTTGAAAGACCCAATAGTGCAAGGTATAGTGAAAGTGCCAGAAACCTCCTTCTTCTCTACCAAAAATCTAGTAACTACATCACTGCAATATTGAATATTTTCGACTGGCTCATAACTAACTGGACTTTTCTTGGTGATCAAATCCTTTATGAATTTTGCATATCCTGGCATCTGCTCCAATGCCTCTACAAGCAGTATGTTGGCAGTCAACTCTTGTAACATAGACCAAAAATTTGGACACTTAAAATCTTCTTGTTTCTTTTTCATTCTTTGTGGATAAGAAGGAAGAGGTCTTGGAATGGGATTTAGCATAGGCTCTGTAGCCTTCTCTTCTCCTCCATTCTACTTGTTTCTACTACCAATATCAACTGACTGATCCTCACTCTTCTGCTCATCAACTATGGGTATAAGTGTGTCTATAGTAACCTTACCATTCCGAGTAGTAATAGCATAAAATTGACTATCATTTTTAGGATTTACTACTATATTTCTCGGAAGAGTGCTAGATTATCTCTGATTCACTATGGCTGATATCTAACCAAATTTCTGCTTTAATTACTTTATTGTGGTAGCATGTGACTCAAATTTCTTTTTCAATTCTGTTATATCAGCTTTGATATCTTTTAGGAAGTTCTCTTGAATTTATTTCTCTTTTACCATCTTAGAAAAAATTGCCTCCATTCTAGACTTTGTATCTCGACTGCCTGGTACAATATACTTGTCATTCTTCTCTTTATAGTCATCTTTACATCTCCAATCACCATTTCTCTCACTACTCTTATCTCTGAATCTATCATTATAATAGTTTCTACCTTGATTCCATTGCCCTTGGGCTCAGAAATGCACATATTTACGATCAAGATACTTTGCCTCTTCTTAAGATTCAATCTCAAATGGTTTGAAAATAGACCGATGTGCTACCACTGCATTCACTTTCTCAGCATTCATTGATTTAAATTGTTTCATAAGTAACCCAATATTTGTACGAAGTTGTGCAACCTCTTGTGCTACCATGTCATTCGCTGCTCGTAAGTATTTGTTCCTCTAATAGCATATGTACCACCACCATATACTGAATCTTGAGTATGCCATCCTCTGTTGGTCACCACAATATCATCTAGCATTTCCTGTGCAGCATCCCAAAAAAGACGCATGAATGCTCCTCTTAAAAATAGTATCTACAATAGCTCTTGAACTATCATTCAATGATCTATAGAAGATCTCAGCCAAGTTAGATCCTCTAATTCTATGATTTGGTACCATGCTCAGCTTCTTCTTAAATTGAAAGCACGCCTTATACATAGACTCTGCATAGCTATCTAAAATTATAAATTTCATCCTTCAACTGTAACATTCATGTAAGAGGGAAAAATATGCTCAAAAACTATGTATTCAACTCGTGCCAAGTTGTGATAGATCCTCTTTGAAGTTCTCCTGACCATAGTGATGCTTCACCTATCAAAGAGAATAGGAACAACCTCAATCTCAAGGCTTCCTGATTAGCCTCTGGAATAGTATAAGATGTGCAGATCCCAAGAAAATATGCGAGGTTAATATTTGCATCATCCTTAGTTGCATCTGAAAACACACACTTTAGATTCAATAATTGAATCTAGAACTAGTGATATCAAACTTCACATTAGGGTCTAAAGCAGGAGGAACAATGGCTCCAGACTCCATAGGCTCAACATAACTTAGATCATCATCCTCCTCCTCAAATGGGTCTAAGTGGGGATATTTCGGAATAAAAAGATCTCTTCCTCTCAAAACTCGATGATCAACAACCTATCTAGGCCTGACTAGTCCACCTTGCTGGGCTAACTCCGTCTCTACAACAAGTCAATCCTCTTCGACTTCTTTATATTCTCTCTCTAATAGTTGTTGTATCGTTAAATCTACAATATTCTATGGATCTAATGGATCACGAGGTAGTTCTTCATTCAAATCCATAGGTGGGGGATGTTGAACCCCTTTACAAACTTGTCCTAACAACTTTCTCGATGTTTGAAAGATTCTCTCTAATTCTGGATCAAAAGGGAGTAAAGGATTTCCTTTACTGTTAGTACATGGCATACAACGGCGTATACCAAATCAAAAACAAAATTAAAAAAGTGTGAATTTTGAAAATTCAATTCACTACTCAAACTGTCTTCCCCAGCAACGACACCGAAATTTGATGTCGCCCAAAACTACACTCCAATTAGAAGTATAATTCAGTTGATTGCAAATATAATAACCCAACTAAGTTGGGGTTGATCCCATAGAGAAAATGTGAATAGTTTCTTGAATTAATGTAATCTGCTAGTAATACAGGAAAGTAAATGGGGGAATTGTAGTATCAATTGTAAGTAGTCACCGAATCTTGAATGCTTTTGAGTTATAGACAATATGAGATGAACACTTGGTTTGTGTTTCCCCTGGATTCTTGACTCCATAAATTTCTTGTGATCACGCCAACTGTTCCATTCTTATTCATGCAAAGTCTACAATATAGGTATTATCAGCTTCCTACTACGCGTGAAGATAAATTTCACTCTTTACCGGGTAAAACTCAGGGTGTCGCCTTATTGCTCCTTGCTATGACCTCAGTTTACTATTACGGGGTGGGATCAAGTGATTAGAGGAGATGGCGGGAACCAAAGGGTGGAGGTGAATCCAAAATCACTATCCAAATATTTTTTTCCCAATCAGAAGCTTCCTTGTGGGGATGGATACGAATACACGCTATCTCAAGTTACTGCAGATACACGAGATTAATTAATATGAAGATGATTAAAATACATGTAGAGCCCTAGAATAGATGAGTTTTACATTTCCTCTACGTAGCTAATCCGCCAGGGTTCCCACAACCCTAGTCAACGAGATTAGCCGCTCATATTTGTGCAAGAAGCCATGATTATAAATGAGGAACACATAAAATCAATTGCACAAAAATAAGATGAATAAACTCCAAAGTCTTTAATTGAATTACAACCCAAAATATCAAAAACAATTGTAGAAGTATTATAATAATAAGTAAAAGAGTGTAAAAGAACATAACATAATAAAAGATAAACCCTAGGGTATTTATAGTATCTCAAAATAACCTTAAAATCCTAATAAAAATGGGAAAGGTAAAGTTAATTCGGCAGTCAGTATGACTCGATCTTCACTCGTATCGGTAACATATGAGTCGTACCCTACCTTGTCATATTCATTCCAGTGTCTCAGCTTATAAGTTTTCAATTTGCTATTCAGCTTACGACTTCTTTGTACGAGTCATACCTGAGTGTATGACTAGTTCCCTTCACTCATATCCACCTGGGACTCTTGTCCTTCCATGTCTTGAACATTGGTTTGTATACGACATCCGTATATGAGTCGTACTCAGACTTCTGACTCATATACTTTTGATACTTGAATCTTTGAGTAGTAGCATAGGTTCTGTTATGTTTATGACTTCTCTGTACAACTCTTATCCGATCATACAGCTCAGATACATGAGTTGTATCTTCCCGATCCTTGACTCTATAGGCTAACCTTTGGTTTTATTGTGAGTACGATTCAGTAGACAAGTTGTATCAAATAGGTACGATTCAAGAGTTGACTCGTATACTGCTCAAAGTTGGTCTTTTTATGGTCTTTTTCTTCCCTTTTTGTTCAAACCCTATTTTATACCTATTTACCAGCAATTCACACCAATGTGCATCATATCCAACAAAATATCCTATGTTCAAACATAAATTCGAGGTTTTAAGCATTAAAAGTGTCGTGTTTCCACACAACATCAAGAACTCATAGGCATCCTCGTCCATAGTACTGCTGAATCTCGGATGACCCAAATGACTAAATCTCTTAAACCTCTTCTAATCCTCAAAAGTAATAACCATTCTCCCAATAAGAAAAGGCATGGTAGATCTGGAAGACTGATATCCCATTTGGGAATGTAACAAAGATGAAGGTTAAATTCCGAATCTCAAAATACCATACTCAGATACTGGCGCTGAAATAGGAATAGTACTTAGGATCTGAGGAACACCAAGAGTAGAAGCAGGTTCGCTAGAGGATCCATACTCGAAACTAGAGGAACACCTTACATAACCAAAGGAAAACCCTCTAAACTGGTTAGCAAATGCACCAACAACCCCTTTAAGACGGGGGTAGACAAACTCTGTGGATATACAACTGAACCTGTACCTCCAACATGCTCATCATAAGGCTTAGGGGAGAATTCCATAGTACTCCTCCTAGATGAGACTGATCCCCAGGACTGTCCACTCCATCGATTCCATCCATGACTCAAGGCTCAGCCTCTGGTAAAGGCTCTATATCTCTACTCTCTTGGGAGCTAGTCAACACTATCTACATAATAAGTGTGAAAAAAAACTAAAAACAGAAGGTATGAAAGAAATTTGTAGGAAAAGGGATAAAATAAGGGATTTTTTCTCAAGATATCCTATAGCCTCTCGAAGATGGATTCGAATGTGTACATACTGATCTGCGAGACTCTATTAGACATCTCATTCTTACACTATAGAGTCTAATAAATCTGGCTGCTCTGATACTAATTTGTCATGACCAAAAAATAAGGGTCATGATGGCACTTGTCGCAATGAACCTTAACAAGTAAGCCTACCACCTAAACTGATACACAAAGGGGGGAAAACAATAATAACCCTAAGGTAAGGCTTCTAGAATAAAATCAAAGCCTACAACATCATAGATGAGGAAAGAAATAAACCAAAATACCATACATCCCCAAAACCTAGAGTCAATAGTGTAAGAACTACTAATACAATCTGATAATCCAATATGAAGATAACCAAATAGGATACAACTTTGTCTCTAAAATACAATAAAGCCATAGTCTAATGTAGATAATATAGAACTGGACTTCGGAAACCTGAAATCAACCACTACCTTAAAAGCTCTAATAGTTGCCCGAATCAATCAAGTTGGGGCACACTCAAACTAGGAATAGGCGTGAGTACGGTCCATTTGCACTCAGTAGGTATCATAGGCCAACCGAGCAAAGCAGATAATAAAACATACAAAATACACACAAAGGGCACGTCACCTGTAGTAAAAAAATGTCCCATAACGGTTACCCTCACCGTTTACACTAACAGTTGTAATATATCATATATGTTACAATAATACCCAAAAGGCACCACAAATATACATTATATCATACATAAGTGGAACAAAGAAGGATAGTATATACAAGATCATCAGGTATAAGTAAAGAAAGGTAGAATAATTAGGTATGTAATAGCCTAATATTGAAATACAATCACATTACAAAAATAATGAAGTTAATATAATGATGATGATGATCATGTACGAGGTTGTCGCACAATCTCTGAGACCGTCCCACAGTCTCCATATACACTTACAAAGCTAAAACTTCCTGATGTAGTTGCAATGGGGGGTTCATCATAAGTAGTCATTGCTCAAAAAATCAATTATCTAGGCATTTCATCAAACAGTTGGAATTTCACAGGCTTAAGCATGGGAATAGTTAAAATATGTGACAATAGCATAATTGCAATATTAAAATCATGAATGTAGGAGATAACATGCGAATAACCATTATCCAAACATGTCAAGGCTGAATTGTGATAAAACCACTTGGGAATCACGAACTTGAACTTAGGAATTAAGCATGGGAGCATAGCATGATTACATAACTAAAATCATGAATTGGGAGATTTACATGGAATTCGCTTGAAATAGGACATGGGCATTTCATCAATACATGTAAAGATCATAACTTGAATCATAGAATGTTTTAAACATGAGGGAACAATAGAGTTACATTGTAAAATTCATAACTTGGGGATTTATCTTTAAATAACTTTGAACATGATATGGGAATTTCATCAAACATATGGAAAATAAGAATTTAAAACATGGGAATGTTGCTAAAAATCATGAATTTAGGATCTATCATGGAATTTACTTGAATAAAGCATGGAAAAACTCAAATTCAAGGCATAAGGAATTCAAAATATTGCATGAATTCAAAAACACCATGAAAACATGGAATTCAATGTTTCTTGAACATCTAACATAACATAATAATCCAAAAATTCTTTCCTTAATTAAAGAAAAAGGGTTTTGGGCTCCATGGGTGAAAGGGGACCCATGGATGAACTCCACATACCTAAAAACTTTAAATCTTGAAGAAGGAACAAAATTTTGAAAGCTTTCTTGAATTGGGAAACTTGAAATCTTGATTTTTCCTGAAGAGGAGGTGATGGAATGGATGATCTTGAGGAGAAATGATAAAGGTTTGTTCTTGAGAGTAAAATAGGAGAATGAGGGAATATAATGCCCTAATGGATGCTTAAAATCATGTTTTTTATAACCTAGGTTAAGCTGGGAAAAGACCCCATTTCCCTTCTATTATTTAAATCAAAAATTCATAATCCGGATTGCGATTTGAAGGCTCACCGCGATGCGGTGTAATCACGGTGGCTTACTACCTCACACGAAAAATACCATAACTTTACACTCGGGTATTGGATTAAGGCAAAATTGGTATCGTTGAAAAGCTAATTCAATTATCTAAAATTTGGTAGGTCTTGAGCAGAAAAATTCTACAT
This sequence comes from Capsicum annuum, assembly GCF_002878395.1. Lineage (NCBI taxonomy): Eukaryota > Viridiplantae > Streptophyta > Magnoliopsida > Solanales > Solanaceae > Capsicum > Capsicum annuum. The sequence goes on along the minus strand of NC_061116.1, from coordinate 29,560,446 downwards.
TCATTAAAAGCTATACACTTTCAAAGTTGACCCCTGTAGAATCGAACACCAAACTTGTGATGAATCTAAAGTTCTTAGCTCAACTTGGCTCAAAGTGATTTCTATGAACATTATTCACCTAACAATCACTTCACACACTAGGATAAAGTTCATGATACATCCATTCAAATTATAAATCAAGAACATGAAAAATACACCTTCACCGCGACGTGCTATACAACTTCACCGCAAGGTGCTAAGGCTGTCAACGTTATATGCCACAATCACGGTGACTTGCTATTTTTGAAATCCAAAGATGGTCCAAACCTCATTCAAAAAATATGAAACTTACTGGAGACATGATACTTACACCCCTGAAAATCAATCAACTCAAAAACTTACGTCTTGAGTTTAGGAAGGTCACCTTAAAAATCATCAAAGTTAGGAGGCCAAAACATAAGCTAAGTCCCCAAAACTTACCTAACTTTTCAGTATTTTAGCCTCCTATTCAAGAACTATGAGCTGACCAGAACTAAGAAAAGTATGGGGTATTACAATATCTCCCCCTTGGGAAGATTCATCCTCGAATAAGACTGGTTAGACTAAGATTATTGTACTAAGGCAACTGAGGTCATATACTGAACATGCATGACTTGGAACATGATAGCATAACTGAGTCTGAGAATGTTACATCAACTAACTATCATGAATGAGATAATTTCTTGAATACATGCACTGGCATGAGAATGGTTATAAGGCTAAGATAGAAAAAAAAATAGTCAACTCATGAGTAACCATTACCTCAAGCTGGATCGATTTTAGTGAAGAAAGATGAGAGGTTTAGGACATGAATACTCGGGGTAACATCTACCCCTTGGGATATTTCGTCCCTCGAATTATACTGTCTTGCTGAAATACTAAGGAAAAATTGAGATCATACACGGGACACTTACAAACTGAATCATGACTGTATATCTGAATATAAAACATGATGCATGATGCATAAACTGAGCTGAATTTGTAATTTTCATGTATACAAATAGTTTACCTCATGGAATGACCATATTCATGAAACTTTGGATAGTAATACTAGTCGAAAAGATGGAAAACTATAGGAACTTGTCTGTCTGACTGCTAATCTGAATTACTGGTTATACAAACTAAATCATACTAAAAGCTTATACTCTACTATACATCCCACTTGTACACCAACATGACATTTAGTCCTATTTTCATAACCACACATGAACTTGTAGGCATACAACCACAAAAGCATCTTTCTTATATTCTCTAAACCTCTATCCTCAAAAATTCCATGCAGTACCCCAAGAAAATGCACATATAATTTCAACTAATCATGACATAAGGAGAGGTCACTCGAAGTTAGAATATGAGGACCTAAAATAAGAAAGGATAATATATATAACCTTGTCACTTAACTGAGGATATAGGAATAGAGTATCAATATAATAGATTCATCAAAGAGGTCTAAACTGAGGACATACATGACATAAATTGAATTTCAGTAATCATTAGAAGTGTAGCATAAGTACTGGAACTGAACATACTGTAAAGCATGAGTACATAAGTCATGAGGTGCATGGCCTGAGTTTAGAGTTCATAAATTCATAGAACATGATTCATACTATTGAATGAACTAAAACTCCTTATACTAGGAACTAGGAGAGTACATTATTCTCTACTATGTGCATGAACATGAACTATAATCATAGAGCTGACATGTAAGGCATGAGTAGATATTGTGATGACTGAAATATAACACTAAAACAAGAATGGGTTGGGAATCATCCTCCCTTGTTGATGTTCTACAATACTACAGTATCACTACGAGAATCTGAAAGCCAGACTTGGGTACTTGTTCTATCATCTCTCCCCTAGATTTAAGACATCACTCTAAGTCTGTGGACAACTTTACTAAACTCTAAACTAAACTACAATCACTCTACTCTAGTGTCTGGGTTATAATAATACACATAAATGATAAACTCATCCTAAAAGACTACACCTGAAAGTATAAAACCCACTGCTAATACTATCCTCTGGGATACAACTATCAACTTTCAATGGCCCTAATAGTCATCATACAATAACTTAAGCACATACTAACTTAGAATCTTCAAGAGTTTCATATACCACCATACCTAGCATCATCAACCTATATCCCATAACTTAGCTGGTAAGAACATCACATATTACATAGCCTCATTTTACATTTAACAACTTAAGGGTACTATCTAAGCACACACACTTTAAAACTTAGAAATAATGCAATCCCACCAACTTTGGTACACCGGTAGATCATAAACACATCATCATACTTAATTCTGCATCAATAAACTTAATTCTTATATTCAATATTTTAAGCTTACTGATTCACCTTTTATACAACTAGTTAGTGAATACATAATTTTTTCAATCGAGATAACACTATCCCAACTCTACTACTGCTAAACTTCTGGGTTCATGCTTCTAATTCTAGACCATAAGATATCATAGGATTCTGTGGAGGGATCTAAAAGCAAATCTAACTTTGGATTAGTGCACGAGTTTTTATGACCATGAATGAAATCTTTAAAACTTTAGAACATGAAAAAATGATAGGATACTTTGAAGCCTGCATGCAATCCTATAACTATCTATAGGGAATATCTGAGAAAGTTCTATCTATAGGAATTTAAGCTTCATAGTGTCTATTACCTTGAAAAGGTAAGGTAGAGTTGACATAAGTTGAGCATGATAAAAATATACATCATTTTCTTAGATAACCTCTCTATAGCACGATCTGAGACATAAAAGAAGGGAAATATTTCCTTAATACCTTATAGCATCTTGAAGAAAAGTACAAACATCTCCGTACCATTCCGCAAGACACTACTAGACACAACTTCGTAGACACCCTAGAACACTTAAACCTTATGCTATGAGACCAAGTTTGTAACACCTTGGGAGTACACCCTGGATGCCACACAGTGCTTGGAACCACAATTGATCCCAATCTAACCCATGAACTAGAACACTACTAAGCAACTGATTTAATATGGATAAAATAGCTGAGTTTACTATGCGGAAACATAATTTTGGCATAACCTTGCTAAATACTATACAGATAATGTTTACAATCTGGTAAGAGTGAGAAAGAACTTAAGTTACATGACTTACTTTGGATGACATCTATGAAGCCTCTACTATATTGACTATCGATAGCTGGGACATACCTCTAACTACCACTAATTAATACATAAGAATAATTACAACATAGTGCATGAATTAAATCTGACTGGAGTCCTCGAAATAGAAGAACTCTTTATCTATGGAATGGAAGCTGCAACTGTCTGATTATGATACATAGCTATAACTGGTACCAACGTTATGAGACAATGTAGCATATAGACATATATGTGGATCAATACTTCTAGAATATACTGAGTAAACGGGGGTGAATGCAATAAGTAAAACTAGTGTTATACGTAATCTTAAAACATGCATGACTAGGTATAAGTAGACTCACCAAGAGACTAAAATAAACTAAGAGCTGAAGTATCTTAAAACATGAGTATCAAGCATAATCTGATAAACGGGTGAATTACTACACTTAGTTTCTTAAAATCTTATTGTTCCAGAATAAGTAGAACTAAATCTTGGATATGATAATATATGAATAATTAAACATTCAAAATCAAACATACATGTACTGAAATAATCTAATTAACTGAATAATTAAATCCTAAGTGACGGAATGAGTAAAATCTAATAAAAAGGGAAAACTAGTGTATACATACTAAGTAGCTGATATATGAATATGGACTACTGAACAACATGAGATAGCTGAGCATGAATGCATGAGAATAGTAGAATCTGAGAATACAAGACCAAGCATAAGTATATTTTTTAAATAATCTTTAAACTGAAAGACTAAAATCTGATAACTGGATAACTAAAGATCTGTATGCTTTGGTAAAACAAACCATAACTGAAACTACACTAAATACTATAATGAGACTATGGGAGGTATCATCTAACCGACATGCCCCAATCTGATCTAATCAGGGTCCAACCTGTAACCCAGTTAGAAGGGTGTTAGTACTGTTCCACAAGTACAAATACTGGCTACGTGGATCAACTAAATTGGAGTCCCGAATGACTAAAGATCCACCCTCTACTAGCAGGTGCCCTGGTGAGATATGTGACAACCCTTAACTGGCAGGTTAACATCTCAAACCTATGATGGCTATGTAGTTCTAGAACACAGTAATTGCTACTTAGAGTCACACCCTCTACTGGTAGGTGAGCCCCCCATCCCTGGGTTCTTTCAGTGCTAAATCCAACTCCTAACTAAACTCACTCAAATTATTGAACTGATCTAAGTTTAACTAATTATGATAACCGACTAAATGAATAATGCTCATACAAATCTAAAACCATTCTAAAAATACTGAGACTAAGTAAAAAACAAAGTTTTAGGGTATTCAAATCCCGTAAGACTCAATAACAATATCAATAGGAATATCTTAAAACTTTAAAAACATCATAACTAGTCATTGTTGTTGGAATTTCCTTCTCTCCTTCTCTCTGTATACAAATTTGTCTTAAATTTCTCATTTTTGTGAAAAAATTGGCTCAATAATTTGAATATTGGATTTTCTGAAATTACTTTAAAAATGAAAAAATCAAACTTTTTGGAGAAATTGATTCAAAAATTTGTTGGGTTTGTGTAATTACTATAATTTTTTATGAAAAAATTTAGTCTTTGTTAAGAAATTGATTTAAGAATTTATTGGGTTTGTGTAATTACTATAAATTTGTATATAGTTTTAATATTTGTGGAGAAATTAATATAATCAAATTATTAGTTGGCTTTTAGAAGAAACGTTCACTGCGACTGGCCCCTAATGTTCACTTCGACTGACCAGCTGGCTCCAATGCTGGAGATAGTGTAGAAGCACTGGCAATAGGTAATGGTTACTCTCTCCTTAGTTTTCTCTATCCTCTTCTCTCTTCTTTCTTTCTTTTCCTTTTCATCACTGTTATCATCGGTGGATTAGGGTTTCCACCAGCTCGACTCAAGCACTGGTGTAAATGTGCAGTATCGGTCAAAATAGGTTGGTGAAAGGATAGCCATATCCAGATTCTAGCAATACCCAAAAAAAGCTCTAACGATATTCTGATATGGTACCGATGGATTCTTTCCAATGACTCTATTCTGGCAACTAATTTTGACATCAAAATTGTCGAAACAGATAGAACGCAGGAGAACCCTGGTGACATCTAGACTTTGATGTTTAGTTACTTCCTACAATTTAGATTCTTTGTATTATTCTGTTTTTTGTGATTATAGTTGTGACGGGTTGCTTTTGCTTATTGGTAGATATTATTATTTTATTCTAGCTGCTAGGATGAATAGTGTATTTTGTGTGTTCCTTCTATTGCTTTGTTTCTTTGTTTGTTAGTTTGGGGCTTTATTTCGCTTTTTGAGTAGTGGCTGTGAGGGTTGATAGTGGAATAGGGTCATGTCCAAGGGGGTTGGGGTTGAGGGCTATTTTGGGAGGGGGTGAAGTGAAGAGAGTAGGGGTGGGTGTAGGTTCTAGGTCAGGTGTTAGGGCTAGTTTGGTAAGGGGTGGTAGAGGTAGGCAAGAAGGGAGTGAAAATAAGTTTAAGGTAGAGTCTTGGAACATACGGACCCTTTCAGGTAAGTTCGTAGAGCTGGTGAAAATTCTTAAGAAGACGAGTATTAATAATGTGTGTTTTTAGGAGACTAAGTGGGTACGTTCTAACGTTAGGGATGTGGATGGGTACAAGTTGTGGTACTCAGGGAGTGAGAAGCATTGAAATAAAGTGGGAATCTAAGTGGATAAAGAGTTTAGAGTAAAGGAGGTGGAGGTTAAGAGGGTTAGTTATAGGCTAATGATGATTAAGTTTGTGATTGGTGGGTTTATGCTGCATGTGTGTAGTGTTTATGCACCATAGATGGGCTTGGAAAAAGAGGTAAAAGCAGGATTTTGGAAGGCTTTGGATGAGGTGGTGAGAAGCGTTCCTAGCTTAGAGAAAATTGTCATAGCAGGGGACTTCAATGGGCACATTAGGATTTTACCTGGAGGCTATGACGATGTGCATAGAGGTTTTAGTTTTGGTGATACAAACGGTGAGGGATCTACTCTCTTGGATTTTTCGAGGGTCTTTGGATTAGTGGTAGTGAATTCGAGCTTTCCAAAGAAAGAGGATGACTTAATTACCTTTCGAAGCACGATAGCCAAGACTCAAATTGACTTTCTGCTGCTTAGGAATGGATAATGTTTTATGTAAGGACTGTAAAGTCATTTTGAGTGAGCATATTTTGACCCAGTACAGGATTTTGGTGATTGAATTGATTAATAAAAAGAGCAAGATGAAAAGGGCCGGGGAGGGTCGATCGAGAATTTAGTAGGATGACTTAACACCAGTTAGTGTGCTGGAGATATGAGAGAAGGTTACGGGAATGGGGGGTGAGAGTGTAAGGGGAACGTGGATGTTATGTGGAATAGGGTTACCAGCTGCATCATGGAGACTGCTAGAGAACTGTTAGGTGTTTCAAAGGGCCGGGCAGGATGGTATAAGGGGGCTGGTGGTAGAATGAAGAAGTTAAGAAGAAAGAACAGATTAAGAAGGGGTCGTATGTTAAGTTGATTCAGAGTAAAAATAAAAAGAAGAAGCGAGTGTATAGGGAGGTTTACAAAATAGCAAGGAAAGAGGCTAAGTTAGCAGTTACGGCTGCTAAGACAACAACATTTGATAGCTTGTATGAGAGGTTATAGGAGAAAGGCAGGAAAAAGAGATTGTATAGGCTTTATAAGGTTAAGGATAGTAACATTCGTGACCTCGATCAAGTGAAGTGCATTAAGGGGGAGGATGGTCAAGTTTTGGTGAAGGATGTTCGCATTAAGAAGAAATGGCAAGAGTATTTTCACAAACCTTTGAACGAGGAGGGGGATAGAGGCATTGAGTTAGAGGAGCTGGACCACTCATAGAAGAGTTGTGATTTTAGTTACTATAGATGTTTTAAGGTTGAAGAGGTCAGAAAGTCTATTCATAGGATGTGAGGGGTAGGGCAACGGGGCTTGACGAGATTTCGGTGGATTTTTAGAAGTATACTTTTGGGGCAGGTTTAAAGTAGATAACTAATTTGTTTAACAACATTTTCAAGACTGTGAGAATGCCTATGTCTTGGAGATAGAGTACAATGATTCCATTATATAAAAGAAAGGGTGACATTCAGATTTTTAATAACTATAGGGGTATTAAGCACTGAGTCACACTATAAAGATTTTGGAGGGGGTGCTTAAGCGAAGATTGAGGAGGATCGTGTCTATTTTAGAGAATTTATTTAGAGTTATGCCTAGTTGCTAGATGACAAAGGCAATCCACTTAGTGAGGCTATTGGTGGAGCAATATAGGAAAAGGGAGAGGGATTTTCATATGGTATTCATCAACTTAGAGAAGGCATATGACAAAGTCCCTAGGGAGGTTCTTTGGAGATGCTTGGAGGGGAGAGGGGTATCGATAGAATACATTAGAGCTATTAAGGACATGTATAATGGAGGGAAGACTAGGGTGAGGATAGGAAAAGGATACTTAGAGCATTTTCCAGTCGAGACATGGTTGCATCAGGGATCGAATCTAAGTCCATTCCTGTTTGCATTGATTATGGATGTGTTAACATAAAGTATTCAAGGTGTGGTGCCTTGGTGTACGTTATTTATGGATGATGTAGTGTTGATTGATGAGACGCATGGGTGAGAATGAAAAATTAGAGGTTCGGAGGCAAACTCTTGAATCTAAGGGGTTTAGGTTGAGTAGGTCCAAGACAGAGTATATGGAATGCAAGTTTAGTGACTTGAGGCAGAAGGATGAAGTAGTGGTGAGGTTGGATTCCCAGGATGTTTGTAAGAGGGATGGTTTTAAGTATCTTGGGTCTATGATTTAAGGGAATATTAAAATTGATGAGGATGTCTCTAAATGTATTAGAGAAGGTTGGATGAAGTAAAGGCTCACCTCGGGTGTGTTTTGTGATAAAAAGGTGCCCCTTAAGCTTAAAGGCAAATTCTACAGAGTGGCAGTCCATTCGGCTATGCTATATGGAGCGGAGTGTTTGCCATTCAAGAACTACCACATTCAAAAATTAAAGGTAGCAGAAATTAAAATGTTATGTTGTATATGTGGACTTACTAGAGAGGATAGAGTTAGGAATGAGATTATCTGGGAGAAGGGTGGAGTGGCTTTGGTGGAGGACATTATGTAGGAAGGAAGACTGAGATTGTTTGGGCATATGATGAGGAGGGGCACGGATGCCCCAGTTTGTAGGTGTGAGAGGCTAGCTTTGGATGGCTTCAGGAGGAGTAGAGGTAGGCCAAAGAAATGCTGAAGGGAAGTGATTAGACTTGACATAGAGCATCTACAGCTTACTGAGGACATGACCCTAGTTAGGAAGGTGTGGAGGTCGCGGATAAGGGTAGAAGGCTAGTATGCGTGTGTGGGTTGTAGCTAGTATTTAGGACAGCTCTTGTATATCTGGGTTAGTAATCCTAGGACTGTGTGCATAGGTAGGAGCCTCTAGTCAAGAGAGTTTGGCTATGGTGGGTGTCTTTGGTCTGTGAGTGTATGTTACTACTAGGTGGGCGTCCTAGTTCTTATTTCTTATTTCCTATTTCTTGTTTCGTATTGCTCTTATTTCTTTTATTTCGTATTTCTCTGATTTCCATTTTTATTATTTCTTATTCCTTATTTCTATTATGCCATTCCTCCTGCTTCATGTTTCATTATAACCTTCTTTGCGATTCTTTATCTTGACCCGAGGGTCTATTGGAAACAACCTCTCTACTTCTTTGGAGGTAGCGGTATGGACTGCATACATTTTACCCTCCCTAGACCTCACTTTATGTGGATACACTAGGTTTGTTGTTATTGTTGTTGTTGTTGAAGCATGAGAATAGTTAAAACATGTGACAATAGCATAATTGCAATATAAAAAAATCATGGATTTATTAGATAACATGTGAAAAACCATTATCCAAACGTGTCAAATGTGAATTGCAACAAAACCATTTGGGAATCATGAACTTAAACATGGGAATGTCTTAAGCGTGGGAGCATAGCATGATTACATGACTAAAATCATGAATTGGGAGATTTAGATGGAATTCGCATGAAATAGGACATGGGGATTTCATCAATACATGTAAAGATATAACTTGAATCGTAAGAATGTCTTAAACACGAGGGAACAATAGAGTTACATGGTAAACTTCATAACTTGGGGATTCATCTTGAAATTACTTTGAACATGATATGGGAATTTCATCAAACATATGGAAAGCATGAATTTAAAACATGGGAATGTTGCTAAAAATCATGAATTTAGGATCTATCATGGAATTCACATGAATAAAGCATGGGAAAACTCATATTCATGGCATGAGGAATTAAAAATCTTGCATGGAATCACACATGGGCTGAATTGGATTAAAAACACCACAAAAATATGAAATTGAAGCTTTCTTGAACATCTAAAATAACATAATTATCAAAAAATTCATTCTTTAATTGAAGAAAAAGGGTTTTGGGCTCCATGGGTGAAAGGGGACCCATGGATGAACTCCCATACCTTAAAACTTTAGATCTTGAAGAAGAAACAAAATCTAGAAAGCTTTCTTGAATTAGGAAACTTGAAATATTGATTTTTCTTAAAGAGGGGGTGATGGAATGGATGATCTTGAAGGGGAATGATGAAGGTTTGTTCTTGAGAGTAAAATAGGAGAATGAGGAAATTATGAGGGAAAATAATGCCCTAATGTATGCTTAAAATTTTGTTTTTATGACCCAGGTTGAGGTGGGAAAAGACCCCATTGCCACTACACCATTTAAACCAAAAATTTGTAGTCCTGATTGTGATTTGAAGGCTCACCGCGATGCGGTGTAATCGCGGTGGCCTACTTCCTCACACATAAAATGCCATAACTTTTCACTTGGATACCGGATTAAGGCAAAATTGTTATTTTTGAATAATTAATTAAATCGTCTACAATTTGGTGATCTTGAGCTGAAAAATTCAACATACATCAAAAGCTATACACTTTCATTGCTGACCCTTGTAGAATTGAACACCAAACTTCGGACGAATCTAAGGTTCTTAGTTCAACTTGGGTCTAAGTGATTTCTATGAATATTATTCACCTAATAAGCACTTCACACAGTAGGATAAAGATCATAACACATGCATTCAAACTATAAATCAAGAACATGACAAATATTCCTTCACCACAACGCGCTAAGGCTGCCACTGCTATAGCCAATGTGATGCGCCATAATCACGATGACTTACTATTTTGGAAATCCAAACGTGGTCCAAACCTCATCTGAAAAATCCAAAATTTACCTGAGACATGATACTTACGCCCCTGAACATGAATGAACTCAAAAACTTACGTCTTGGGTTTGGGAAGGTCACTTTAAAAATAGTCAAAGCTAGTAGTCCAAAACTTAAGCTAAGTCCCCAACATTCACCAAAATTTTCAGGCTTTTAGCCTCTTATGCACGCACTAGGATCTGAACTGAACTAAGTAAAATACTGGGTCTGACACTCCTGATCGCGACTAAATATGCTCTAGGTGACTGTTGGAAATTTGAGACTGGGGTGGGCAATGGGAAGGAGGGGGCATCATTATTAGCTTTCTTTACAGCCCTACTACTCTTTTCCTCACATGCTTTCCTCTTCTTTCTCCCCTTAATTACAAGCAACTTCCCTTGAGGGGTTGAAAAGGGATGTCTATCTTTACCTCCTGGTCAGCCTCTTCCTTAGGTACTCAAATGCGCCAACATAACAAAAAAACTAGATCAAGAAGGTAAGGGCCTTCTTTTTGACCCAATAAAATTTCTTCCATTCGATCATAATTTGCCCTCCCCCATACTCAAAGTAATACCCTATATATCACATGCCACTACCAAGGCTCGAGGGTAAGTTACATTGGAAATATTTTCTTATAGATGAATCCTTCGGGACATAAAGTTCAGTTACCTTCTAGAATCGGCTTAAAAAATTTCTTGTAATATACTCTGTAGTGGGGTAGTAGGACTGCACAAGTGTTTCTCCAAAACTATAGAGTCCCCCATCTACTTTATGTCTATTTATTGAAACCTTACTAGATATTAAATATTTAAGGTATATGGCACCCCGAGTACCTCATTTATAGTGCAAATAATTGGGGAGATCCACTCCATAGAGGTGAATGGTGGGGCTGGGTCATTCACAAGTATGGTAGAAAGTATAGTAGAAAACTCCCGGACCCAAATCAAGACCCTAGATGAGAAAGCTACCACTAGTAGGCCCTAGATAAATACCTGGAGTTGATTATAAAACTATGGTTCCTTCTCCACCTCTCCTCTCATAGAAATGACCTATTATAGTATGTAATACCCTAATATTTCATGTTATAAACCTCCAACTAATAGCCTATGAGGTTAGCTTTTCAATGTATCAAGCCTTGTCTTATTCCGAGGCTGCGATAAAAAGATGTGGAAATTCAAACTCGAGAGCCTAGAAAGACTGCCATGGTAACAACTAAGGGTAATGAGTTGTTACCACTCATGATATGTCATTATGAGTGAGTCGTAACCACTCCAGTAAAACCCTTTGCCTTAGGCCCATTTACTATGATATCTCAAGATAACTCGTAATCAGTGACTATGAGTCATATAAAGGGACTCATAGTCACAACAGTGTGTGTGGCCAAGAACCCTCTCTAGTGGTTACAGTCTAGCATATAACTCATAACCAGACCTTACGAGTCTTTGCATAGACCCATAGCCTGACCAATGTGTGACCCAAGACCTCAGCTTCTAACTACGACTCTATCCTATGACTCATAATCAATCATGATTAGTCATTAGGTGGCAAGTCATAGTCAAAACTGAATGTGCCAAGAATCCCAGAATCCTAGGCTAAACTCAGATCATGATTCGTAACCAGTCATTACAAGTCGCAAGCTGAGTTATAACGATTGGGGGTATATTTTTCTTCACATTTTCCAAGAGCTTTTATGTCCTTTTCCACCCCCTTAAAAGCCAAACCCATGTTGCTTTGGCTTCAAAAAGGGTGGTATAAAATACCTCAAAGCCCCAAATCATGACATAATACTCAATTTCACCTAAGTGAGTCAAGAGAGACAGTTTTCTCTTCTATCTCAAGCAATTAGAGTTTCTCAAGAACAATATCAATTTCAAGGATTTTTCCAAGGCTTCTACTGCAGGTATGCAAGCTATTCATCAATGGGTGCCTTCCACCTATTGATGCCAAAAACCCTCTTTTTAGTCCAAGTGCGAATTATAGTCTAATTTATAATCAAGTTTAATGTAAATCATGAAATCTAACCATATTTCCTCATTAGTTTTCATTTAATCCACGCTAATAGTTTTATCCTACGTGAATCATGCATCTATGTGCATGGAGTTCCAAAACCCTATGTCATGTTTAGTCCATATTATGTCAAATTCTCGGATTCCTACTTTAAACTTTATAAACATGTTTGTCACGACTCAAACCGGGGCCCTAGCCATGACGGACATCCCAAACCATGAAGACCCAGATGTCCTACTCTATCTGCTAATCATGCACAACATTCATATAATAAAAGAAAATGTGGAAATATAATTTAATACGGAAACATGGTCAAAAATTTTGGTTCAGTTTAACAATAAGGAATGAAATCTGAAATCAACTAAACAACATCTGGAACAGTCTGCGAAATATATACTACTTAATCAAGTGACAACTATCAAAATACTGCGATAAGGCCCCCAGTATACCAAAACAAATGGAACAACATAATCTGAAATAAACAGGCCTTTTGGAACAAAGAAGGCTCATCACTACACAAATCACTTCTCTCTGAAATACTCTACTGCTTAACTGGACCCCTAGATTGAGCCTCCGAACCTGGGAGTTAGGGGCTCAATACAGATGTACTGGTATGCAGAGTAAATCGAAAATAATAATTTATATTCAACATAAATGAGAGCAATTTAAAATAGTTCATAAACATATCATATAGTAAGAAATAACATGGGCATTTTGAAAGACTCTGCAAAAATCATATGAACTCTGTGACACTCTTTGTTTTGCTTTGCGCTAGGAGGTATACCCAACTCTAAAATTCCACGGGCTATATGGAATCTTTCATTAACTCAGCAGCCAAGTCCCCAACCCAAGTGTGCCGCAAGGGCCAAAGTCTCTGAATCTACCATGCCACACGGCCATCGCCAGCGTACAATAATAATCTACCCGTATTGGCAAATACGGTTTTTGGCTAAGAGTTACTTGAACTCAATCCTTGTTCGGGTAATGACCTAACCCTCTTTATGCCCATTTTTAACTCTTTAAAACATGCATTCTCTAAAAACATACTCTAATAACATACTCTGTTATGGCATACATACTTATGGTATCGTCATACCATTAACTTGCAAGTCAAATCTCTGAGCCCTTGTTAGTTTATTATAATCTTTATTTTCAAAACATAAAGTTTGAGACCACCATATCGATAAATTAGTTCAAAGAACCCTTTCATTAAATACTCATGTAAACACATGTATGCAATTCTCTTTGACAACATTTCAATGATACAAGGTGGTCATGTCAAAAATTCTTAATCTCATGCAAATCTTTATCTCTTTAGAAAACATATTTATGTCAAGAAACTCTCTCTCAAAATATATAGATCACGCTCAAAATACGATGGTATTTGAGTAAACTATTTTGAAGCCATAAATCATGCATTTCAAATCCTTCACATTAATATCATAAACTTAAAGTTATCACAAGAGAGGGATTTCATAAGTTGTGCCCTCAAGCAATCTTCAATCTAAATCTTCATACATATACATATACATGTAAATAAATTTAAAGGGGGGAAAGGCCTAAAGACCAAATCAACAGTACAATCAAACAATCATAATGTATAATAAAATCATGTATTTAAAATCCCTTTTCTAAATTCATGCTTGATAAACTTTAAATCATGTTCTAGTGTTTACAAGCCCATGTAGTGTTTAGGACAAACCCCATGTACCTTAGATTATGAAATTTGGATGAACACTTGCTTTTGGGACTGTATTTGTGCTTTAGATGGGTGATTCTTGAAGATCTTAGTTTGGGGATTCTAATTCTTGAATCAATTTTGGAATTTAATAGTGAAATTTTGAGGGATCTTAAATCTTAGGTTGAGGCCCTAGGATTTGGTTCTTGAGAGGATATGAGAGAAAGGAGTGTATTTTTGGAGAAATAGAGGTTGAATTCAGTGTTTATGGAGTTATGAGGTGAAGGGAAAATACCAAAATACACCTCCAAAACTGTTTAGGAAATGCTGAATTTTAAAGGTGACGACCATGGCTGATAGGTTGTCACATATGTGATAACTTATCACACCAGGTCATCACTCAGAGGCTGGATTTTGTGAGTTACTTCCTTGGTCAAACGACATGGATGATAGGTCATCACATATATGATAACTTATCTGCTCAGGTCGTCACTTGCCGACAGACGGACATGCTGAAGTAAAATGGGTATAACTTTTTGCTCAGATCTCGAATTTGGGTGAAATTGGTATCGTTAGAAATCTAATTTGAAGAGATTATATTTGATATATAGTAAGCCATCCGTTTAATCATATACAAGGAGTTATGGTCGATTTAATCTGACCCAAGTTTCGACGCACACTCAAACTCGAACGATAGGAAAACTTTCAACTCGTCCTTGAGTTTGGGGACCTCTATGATCTCAATTTATGATCAAATAGGTTCTGACACTAAATAATTGGTTAACATGCCAAATTTTCATAGGATTTATGACTGTTGGATCATCTACGCATAGAAATGATGATTTTTCATTCTAGCCTGAAATACGGGGTGTTATATTATCTCCCCCGTGGGATCATTTGCCCCCCGAATGATGGGTAGGAATGTTGAAGTCTTAAAGGTATGGAATAATGTGGACATGATATGTATTCTAAGAAAGAATATTGCTGAGTTGAATATTTAAACTTTTATCATGAAACTGAATTCCGAGTTGACTTGACTTTATTTGTTTTAAGGAGCTGATTCATGCTCAGAGTTTAGGATTTCCTTGAAGTGTTCATGATCCAACCATATTTATTGAATTGAGAAGTGATAACTTATGCAAATACGAACCATGAGGAAACATGACTTAGATCGTACCAGGGTATTGTATTGCCTGAGCTAAAATACTTGGAAGTATTTGATATTATGCTCTAAACTCTTATGAACTGAGTCATGACTAAGTAGCTGAATCTAAAACATGATGCTTTGACTGAACTGAAATTGCAACTTACATGGATGGAATATATTATCTCTTGGGATGGCCATACGCATGAGACTTCGGATAGTAGGACTGGATGAAAAGGTGGAAAACCACAGTAACTTATCTATCTGGCTATTAAACTGAATCACTGGCTATACAGACTGAATTTTGTTGGACCCTCATACTTAACTGGAGTATCTCTTCAACACTCTTGCTAAAGAAGTCCTTGTAGCATTAAGGAGTAAAGAATCTTGGGCATGAGTTACATAAGACATCCAACTAAGGATTCACAAAAATAACACTACTCCATAGCATGGAATATAGACATATAACTCATAAACAAGGATAGAATTACCAATCCTTAGGCAATGCCACTTCTTACTTTCAAGATTAGCACACTCTCGAATACTCCCTTAACCTTTGTATCCCCTTAATTACCATACTCATTCAATAAAGCTTAAAATTCTTATATGGGCATCGATAAATCTTCATTCTAATATCTAAAGTAGCTTAAATCCTTTCACCGTGATCAAGCCTAACTCTAAATCACAAAATACAACACGCTACACCACGATATTATTATAAACCATATGATTCAACCTTCTATATTTTTTTATCACATCCTAAGCATAATGTGCCCTACCACTTCAATGACTAACTCTGAACTATTACTATGGATTCACTAGTGCATATTGCGCTCCTTCACTTATATCCCAACATGTCATTCAAGACTATCTTTATAACCACATATGAACTTCAAGGAAACATTAATCAACACGTACTTCATATATTCTCTAAACCACCATCAATACAACTCCCACGCGCTACCCCAAGAATATACACGCACAAATTTTCCATTAACCATCATATGTATCAAAAACTTGGCCCCAAATTTCACTTCACACTTATGGACTTATCTAAAACAAGCATACAATGATCTTCCATCAACAAGAAACATCCATTCATCACCACTATCATTACATAAGGAGTCACCAAAAGGTTAGAACATAAAACCTTGAAGCATTGAAGGATATTATATGAGACTTGACGGTTAACTGAGGCCTAGGAATAACAAATCAACATCAGGGATTTATCAAAGTAAATCTGAATTAAGGGCATACATGGCTATTAGATGAATTTTTGCCAATCATTAGGAGTATAGCATGAGTTATAGGAACTGAGCACACTATAAAGTGTGAGTACATGAGTCATGAGCTGCATGACCTCAATTTGGAGTTCATAGCATATGGAATGTGATTCCGACTACGAAATGAACTGGAACTCCTCATTTTGGAATAGGAAAAGTACATGATTCTCTATCATATGCATGACCATGAACTATAATCATGGAATCGAAATGTAAAGCATGAGTAGGTCTTGGGATAGCTGAAAATTCCAGAGATAAGAATGGGTTGAGTCCCACCCTCACTTTTTTATGTTCTATATCATACTAGCAATACTATTAGAATCTGAGAGTCTGACTTGATTAGTTATTCTATCATCTCCCCCTTAGCTTTAAGCCATCATCTTATGTTCGAGAGATCCCTTACTAGACTCTAAACTAAACTACACTTACTGCACTCTGGGGTCTTGAATGCGACAATACACAAAATTAATAGAACTTAACCCGAATGACCACACCTAAAAGTGGAAAACCCACTATTAGTACTACCTTATGAGATACACTCTATCTTTCTATAGCCACCAATAGTCATCATATAATACTTGAACACTTACTAACTTTTAATCTTCATGAATATTTCCATAGTTGAAGTGCACACCCTCTAGTGCTTCTACTCTTATTTCTATTAGTTCAACCTTCAAAACTCAAACCTAGATTCTAACACTTAACATAGATATCACCAATCCTTTGATGAACCATACTTCTTCTGTCATAGACTACTAATATCGCGACACCAAACTTATATCTCTCTACTATGAGATTTAAGATCATATCAAAATGCTCAACACTATCAGTCAAAAATCCTTATCTTGTCCATTTAGAACACCATGTACCATCTACTAGTATTTCTCCACCTAGCAACTCAACGGTACTACTAGCCACACGCAATATGTAGTAGCCTTAAAAAAATACCACAACCTCATATCACCTTGGGCATACTTCTACATTAAACATACAACATCATACTTCATTACAAATCAAATAAACTTAAGCTCTTGTATACACTATTTAAGCCTATTGGATCACTTCCATATAACTATTATCATTAACCAAGAAATCATCATATCCATCTTCATGGACATCAACTATTCAAACTTAATGTCTAGTGCTAAACATGATTTACAACCCAACCTTACACATAATACTCAAAAAACATAGATCATTAATATTAAGCCACTATTCTGAACCACATTCTACATTTGAATTCAAGTCTATAGTCTAACATCAATCATCTACCATCAATGAAAAATTCAACATAAAATACTAGTCCACCAAATTGGGACATCCTACCCAAATACCTTATTTTATCTAGCTACTACCCACAACTAAAATATCTGTATGACATTACTACTATACCTCAAAAATCTACTACATACCTTCTCACAAATAGTCCTAGTTTACAACTACCAACGAAAAGAAGGTCAAGGGGAAAATTCATATAATAGACATGGTCAACCTTAATCTTATATCATAACCCCATACAATCTTATCTACTTATTCGGATTTCTAATATCACATTTACTTACCCAAGTGTGCATTTAGTCTACCTTCAAATTCCACAAACAACCACGAGTCTATAATTATAATTACTGGCTAATCTAGCCATTTTCATACTTCAAGCAACAATAATTCACCTTAACTAATAACTCCTTCCCTACATTTTATCAAACTAACACACCAGGATGTATCACTTCATTACCAACTCATCATGCAAAGAAATTTGTATATACATATATTTAATAATTCGCCCTTACCACTTTTCTTGCCATTACGCCTCCAAACCCCCAGTTCCAAAGAACTCAAAAACAACAAGATGAACAACAAGTTGCTAGTGAATTAAAATAGGCCTCACACGGCTTCACTAGACTTTGATTTTGTGTTTTGAACAAGGAAATGAGATGAATGACAAGGCAACTATGCTAGTGAATCGAAAGAGCCCCATACGGCTTCACTAGACTTTTAGTTTCAACAACACAATGATAACAAGATTACAAGAGATAGAAACTTGACACACAATATTCAATGATCAAAGAATACACATCTTACTCTATATAAATAAAAATATGAGTCAAACACTTCCCCCATACACTATCATACAATCCATAATGCTACTAGCTACCACATTAGTCTATCACTATAAAGGGGTAAATTATCCTTAAACATCAGTTATCCAACTAAAATACTTATTTACACAAAAGTCACCCACACTCTGACATCAAACTTTGTGACTTCACATCACCAACTTCTTTGTTCAATATCACTACTAATAGGTCATGATAACAACACTTTAACTAATACTACTATTCGAATGGAAATACAGTTCCAACATTCTGCTACACATCATTCCCCTTTTTAGGCATGACATCTGCAACATATTTTTTTAAAAGGGCCGAATACACTTAGTACTGTAGGCTGAAAAGCATGATCTCACCAGAATCAAAGCTCACAATAGAATCAATAAACTCTAAAGCACTAACGAACTCTTCTCAAGACCTTGCAAAAATTTTAAAATATTATATGACTCAATCAGAAAGCACCATACCATTTAGACTCCAAATTTCTACACTTGAATCACCCTAATAATGAGATACATCTAAGCACATCAAAGTAAGAAAAGAATTGGGATAACTTTACTTTCATATGGGAGACACCATAGCACAAATTAGAATATGAAGGAGGAATATACTACTCTATAGCATGAATTAAAACATGAAGAAAGAGTGACATTCCTAAACGCCTTGTAGCCTCCTACTTATAAGTGTGGTGCACTACACATGCATAAACAAGACTCTACCCGATGCAATTTTGGAGACACCTAGGGACCGTAAATCGTGCTATGATACCAAGTTTGTCACAACCCAAATCGAGGCCCTGGCTGTGATGGACATTCTAAACCATAAAGGCCAGACGTCCTACTCTATCTGGTAATCATGCACAACACTCATATAATAAAAGAAAATATGGAATATGTTCAAAACTCTTGGTTCAGTTTAACAATAAGGAATGAAATCCAAAATCAACTAAACAACTTCAGGAACAGTTTGTGAAATCTCTACTACATAATAAAGTGAGAACTGTCTGAAAATTGGGACAAGGCCCCCAGTAGACCAAAACAAATAGAATAACATAATCTAAAATAAATAGTCCTTCTGGAACAAAGAAGGCTTACCATTGCACAGATCACTTCTCTCTAAAATACTCTACTGCTTAGCTGGATCCCTAGATTGAGCCTCCAAACTTGGGAGGTAGGGGTTCAATACAAATGTACTGATACGCAGAACAAATCCAAAATAATAATTTATGTTCAACATATATGAGAGAAACTTAAAATAGTTCATAAACATATCGTATATTAAGAAATAACATAGGCATTTTTAAATACTCTATAAAAATCATATGAACTCTGTGACACTCTTTGTTTTACTTTTGTGCTAGGTGGTATACCCTACAACTCTAAAATTCCATAGGCTATATGGAATCTGTTATTAACTCTATAGCGAAGCTCCTAACATAAGTGTGCCACAAGGGCCGTAGTCTCTGAATCTACTACGCCACACGACCATCACCAACGTACAATAATAATCTACCCATGTCGGCAAATACAGTTTTAGGCTAAGAGTTACTTGAACTCAAGACTTTTTTGGGTAACCACCTAACCCTCTTTATGTCCATTTTTAACTCTTTAAAATATGTATTCTCTGAAAACATAATCAGTAAACATACTCTATTATGGCATACATACTTATGGTATCATCGTATAATTGACTTGCAAGTCACATCTCTAAGCCATTGTTAGTTTATAATAATTTTTATTTTCAAAACATAAAGTTTAAGACCACCATATCGATAAATCAGTTTGAAGAACCCTTTCTTTAAGTACTCATGTAAACACATGCATGCAACTCTCTTTGACAATATTTCAATGATACAAGGTGGTCATGTCAAGATTCTTAATCTTATGCAAATCTTTCTTTCTTTAACAAAACATATTTATGTCAAGAAACTCCCTCTCAAAATATCTAAATAATGCTCAAAATACTATGGTATTTGAGTAAACTATTTTCAAGCCATAAATCATGCATTTCAAATCCTTCACATTAATATCATAAACTTAAAGTTATCACAAGAGAGGGATTTCATAAGTGTTGCGCTCAAACAATCTTTAATCTAAATCTCCATACATATACATATACATGTAAATCAATTTAAAGGGGGGAAAGGCCTAAAGACCAAATCAATAGTATAATTAAACCCCTTTTCTAAATTCATGCTTTATAATTTATCAATCATGTTCTAGTGTTTACAAGCCCATGTAGTGTTTAGGATAAATCCTACGTACCATAGATTAGGAACTTTGGATGAACACTTGCTGTTGGGACTCTATTTGAGCTTTAGATGGATGATTCTTGAAGATCTTAGTTTGGGGATTCTAATTCTTGTATCAATTTTGAAATTTAATGGTGAAATTTTGAGGGATCTTAAATATTAGGTTGAGGCCCTAAGGTTTGGTTCTTGAGAGGATTTGAGAGAAAGGAGTGTATTTTTGATGAAATAGAGGTTGAATTCAGTGTTTATGGAGTTATGGGGTGAAGGAGAAATACCAAAATACCCCTCCAAAACCGTTTAGGAAATGCTGAATTTTAAAGGTGATGACCATGGCTGATAGGTCATCACATATGTGATAACTTATCACACTAGGTCATCACTCAGAGGTTGATTTTTGTGGATCACTACCTTAGGATGATGCCATGGCTGATAGGCCATCACATATGTGATAACTTATCAGCTCAGGTCGTCACTTGTCGATAGATAGACATGCTGAAGTAAAATAGGTATAACTTTTTACTTCGATCTTGGATTTTGTCGAAATTGGTATTGTTGGAAAGATAATTCGAACAGATTTCATTTTATATATAGTTGGCCACCCAGTTCATCATATACAAGGAGTTATGGTCGATTGAATGTAACCCAAGTTTCGACGCTCACTCAAACTTGAACGATAGGAAATCTTTCAACTCTTCCTTGAGTTTGGGGACCTCTATGATATTAATTTATGCTCAAATAGATTCCCACACTACATAATTGATTAACATGATAAATTTGCATAGGATTTATGGCTTTTGGAACATCTATGCATAGAAATGATGATTTTTCGTTCTAGCCTGAAATGCAGAGTGTTACAATGTTACCTTTCCAAGGTTGACTTATCACATGTTTTGGGTCTTTGAATTATGACCTTATATTACTGTTTCAAGTGTTGTTATGGTATTCTATAATCATTCAGTGCTGGCGGTTTATGAACACCCGATACCTATATGTTTACTTGAGTTTCAAACTCTTCAAATAACAAGTCAGTCAACTCATGATTTTATTGTTACACCTAATATTATTTTATGTTCAATTATCAATTTTATAGCTTATGTTTTCTTCTGATTTGGCATGCACTGTCAATCATAAAATACCTTATGTGAGCAAACTAGTTATCAGTGCATGCATTAATTACTATTTTAGTGTCTTTCAGTTTGGAGTAAGATTTAGAAACGAGAGGGAAGTGTGGTTTCATTGCATCCTACTTTCCAGAAACTACATACCACCATACGTTTAGCGGCCTTGCCAGAGAGTGTTTCCCTTTGCTTAATATGGGCTTAGTTTAGTGATCACTCCAGTTCTATTCAGGTTCTACTCCAATGAAAAGGATAGAACAACCCTCCTCAACATGGTTCAGATGTTGGACTCCAAGATAGCACATATGGTTTTTGTCGATTACATGATAGCTCCTACAATTTCAGTTAGTACTCAGTCGAGTTTAGTTCAGATTTTCTTGACCAAGTAGTCAGATTTTAGTATTTTCAGGTAGTTTTATAGATTACTTCAATTATTTATTTATTCAGATTATGTCAGTACATATTATACTTGATCATGCATTCTTAGTTTTATATGTTCATGCATCCATGTTCAGATTTTACAAGTATTTCAATGGTCCTTGCCTCACATATTAGTATATTCAAAGTACCGATCGCATACTTTTCTCTGCACTATATTTTCTTATAACATAGGTTAACCATCCTTAGACATCTCAACGAACTCCACCAATGGCAGTGGTGAGTCCTCATCTTTCGAGGATGTGACATGTTATTTTGGTATATCACTATTTTCTTATATTTAGTCAGTCGGAGTTAGTTAGGGGTTTGTCCCATCAACTCCTTATGTTTTATAGGCTTTCAGAATAGATACTTAGACAGTCAGTTTATCTTTTAGATTTTTAGTTTTTTTGGACATGCTTGTTATATTGCAGTTTTCTATCTTACCAGATCATTAACAGTTTATCTTTTGCATACATTGTTTTAATATTTCTTTATTTAGTTCTCACAGTAGCTATCGGTTCATGGGTTATCTTAGGGTCACTTGTGACCTTAAGCACCATGTCATGACTAGGGGGTGACCTCGATTTGTGACATAGAAAAACCCTATCATTGGATACTCTTGATATATCTCCCAACTAGATTCATCGAGAAATATCTTATAGGCTAGAACATTTCCTTGATTTTCAACTATTAGACTATTTAACCTATAAATTATGGTAAGGAATGAAGTTAGAACCCACGAAAGTATCAAGAAAATCAAATTTCAAAAAAAGAAAAATTCAACTTTTAGCTGGGAGGGTACTGCCTGCAGCCTCTCGCTATAATGTATTGCAACTTTCTATAATAAAACATCACAATAATGGAAATTTTCTCCACTATATCAGTGTCGACGTAGTAGGATAAGTCCACTACAGTGACCTCCATCATTCCAAAAAATCTAAGGGCTGAAAAAGTTTATTTTTCACATTCCGATTTCAAATCAGTCTTATTAATGTACCCTAGCACTACTTTAGGTAAATGTTCAAGCATGATAACTACTAAATCAGGCCTAAATTTCCAAAAACAAGTTAAGAAAAACCTTTCACATTCTTGACTCTTCAAGCTTATTTTAATCATAAATTTCTAAAATGTTTATGCCTGGAGTGGTATACAAATGTGATAAATGTAAGAGAAGAAATCATAATTTTGAATTTTTGGCAACCCAACCCTAAAATTTGAAATTAAAAACCAACCCCAAAACTCATTCTTTTCACTTAAAAAATCAGGCGTAATACGTGTAGAAATGAGACTAATGGAGTAAGAAAGTAAAAAAAGTAATTGTTACCTTGTTTTGACAATGAAGCAAAGTAATTAGGGAGAGAAAAGGGAGTTTTCAAGTGAGATATGGAGAAATAGTAGGGAAACCCATATCTAAACTCATAAATATATTGACCACTTGCTATAACAGCTTTCACCCTCTATAGTGATGTCGTTATAGAGTCCCTCGCCTGCTATAACGACATTAATATAGCGGCCTTCGCCTAATATAGCGATGCATCTATAGTGGGAATATTCCCCATATATCAGGATCCTATCTTGACATGATGAAAAAAAATTTGTTCATTAAACCTTCAATCTCTCTTTTCATCCCAGTATATTGACAAGGCCCTGAATGCCTTAGGTTTTGGGGGATTATTCCTTTCTCCTCAATCTCCTGTATGTAAAATTAAGGAATTTCTTTGATACGGTGGCATAATAATAAATTTAGTTAATATATTTTTCGTACCTAGAAAAGTTGAAGGCTTGTATTTCTGTAAAGTATTGTAAATGCTCTATATGCATGTGTCTATAGCAGGATAGCGGAACCAGAACCTTAAAATGTAATTTAATATTTTCCCTTCTCCCCTTTATACCTGTAATTGATGATAATGGTAAGTCTGCTGATGAAAATAGATATCATGGAATGATTGTATCACTTCTATTCGACCAGATATTTTATTCAGTTGCAAGATTTTAGTCAGCCCCAAAGAAGTCTCATCTGACTGCAGTCAAGGGCACTATTAGACATCTTATTAGACCTATTTCTTATTTCTTATGGTATCCTAAATATA
Source organism: Capsicum annuum (assembly GCF_002878395.1). Lineage (NCBI taxonomy): Eukaryota > Viridiplantae > Streptophyta > Magnoliopsida > Solanales > Solanaceae > Capsicum > Capsicum annuum. The sequence goes on along the minus strand of NC_061116.1, from coordinate 29,535,969 downwards.
ATGATTTTAAGCAAAAGGTTTTTCAGATGTAGATTACACAAGTGACAAAAATAATAGAAAGAGCACTAGTATCAATTGCTATCTCATGGGAAATTCTCACATCTCCAAATAGCAAGAAGCAAAATTATATTTCTCTATCCACCACTGAGTTTGAATATATATCCATTGGACTATGTTATGCACAAATTTTATGGATGACTCTCCAAGTCATTGATAATGATATTTTTATTAAACAAGGAAAACTCTAGTACTATCTATTTATCTAAACATCCTATGCATCATTCTAGAGCAAAACATATTAATATTAAGTGTTATTTGATTAGAGATCATGTTCTAAAAGGTGTTATTGAATTAACCGTTGTTAGCACGAATTTTAATTAGCAGATATTTTTACTAAGCCTTTATTGGAAGAACGATTTCGCTTTCTCCAAAAATTTCTTGGTATCTTTCCAAAATCATTTTGAAATTGTTTCATTCCTTATCCAAAGTCTAAATTGAAGTGTAAATGTGTCTAAATATTAATTAATGTACTTAAATTTTTCACTTACTCATTTCTTGGTTCTATTATGTTGATCGATGTCCCTTTCTTTAATATTTAGTCTTTCTCGCCTGACACAAGTATTATGTTTAGTACTTTGACACCTATTCCTACTCTCTAACCATCTATTCACATCTTTTATCCTCTTATATGTTCTTTCCTTATCCATCTTCTCTCTCTCACTCTCTTTTCTTTTTTTGGTTTTCTTCTTCCTTCTTTTATAGATAAAACCCTAAAAATTCATTCATGGGTAACTTCAAATGCTTTTAACTCAAAGAGAAAGGAAAATCTTCCTCTCAATTCTAACCTTTCAAACCAAAATCTTCTTTAAGATTCCTCTGACTCCTCTCATTCTCCTATGGTTAAGCGTCCTCTCCCTCTTAATGATTCTAAATAGCCAAAGAAGAACATAAAAAATTTATTTTGATAGTTCTTTAAATATTAAGACATTTTTTAAGGTCCTCAAATGAAACCTTTTTTCACATTCTCAAAAGATTATCTCTGGTTCAAGGTAGAATTGTAGATTTGAATCTTTTGGAATTTCTTCATTTTCGTGTTATGCCCTTGTTTGAAGTTTAGGATTGAGCTAATCTCTTCTCTACTGCTAAAATTTCTTATGAACTACTTATTCATCTCTTCTATGCTAATTTATGTTTTTGTTGTTCTACTAAATTATAGATTTTAGTCCTAAGTAAGCATATTTTTCTTGTCAACGTCATGTTTGATTCTATCTTTGGTATTCATTGCACTGATTTTGCTACTTCATCCAAGATCCCTGGCCCTCTGACTTTGGCAATTTTTTGAGCAAGCCAAATAGTCTATTTCTCTAGAATCCTTTAACTCTCTTCCCTTAGACTTTGGTCCCAAAATCTACCTTGTGAGGCTTATGTAATTGCTCAAATTATGGACATGATACTATTCCTTTGTGTAGGCTCTCTATCTATTATATCACACTTGTCCCACTCTATTTACTTACTGTCTTCTCACTCAATGTAAGATTATGTTTTCCTCATTCATTATCCTTCTACTCTCCCTTATGGTTCGGTTACCACTCGTATTTTAGAGGCTAGCAACATCTCTCTTGATGATATTCACTTTGTCACTACTAAACAATGTTATACCTCCAAGGCTTTTATTAGCATGGGGCATGTATATATTGATGATAGTTGGGCTCCCCAATTAGATAATTGTCCTATGCCCTTCCCTCTCCTAAGTTTAGGCTCTCATCTCTTATAGATATTGGTTCCTCTTCTATGTCTGGATGTTCTTCACCGCATCTCTAATATTAATTATAACTTGGATTCTCTCAAAACTCTTTTTTGAATCTTACTTTTGTATGGACAAGATGTAGGCTACCAATAAGAAGATTAGTGTTGATATTGCCCGCATTAGACTGAAATTGGATCAGGTAATTAAGGAATCCATCAAGATTGCTAGATAAATTTAGACTATTATGGATGCTCTCTCAACCATGATTGTTTACCAATTAACTAACTTAAAGAATGCCACTAGTCAAACATTGGCATACTTTTTGGTCATTTTGTTCCTCCTACTGCTCCTGTTCCTTAAGACTGTGTGTTTTATATCTCTCTAAGATATTTGTTTTGATAACCTTGGACTGTATTTGAGGGTAAGCTCATGAATACTTTGGTTTTATGTTGTTTGTGGATATCTATCATAGCTCTCTTTCTATGAATTACTTCTTCCTTTTTTGTTGATGGGAGAAAGATATTAAACAAATATAACTCTACTATATTAAATATGCAACAACTCAGGGGAACACCATCCCAAATCAATGAAATTCTTAGGGGTAGCTAAACAGGGAATTTGACTAAAATTTATTCTAAGTTGTCATCCATTAGAAAGGGGGAGATTGTTTGTATCTAATTTTTATGTCTAGCAACTTACAGGTGAGACAAAAAAGGAAGAAGGCATGTCAATCATAATATTAAAGGGAAGGAGAATCAATTAATTAAAAGATATTCTCCAAAGACACCTAAAGGAAATAATCAATTGTGAAGGTGTCAACATTAATTCAACATCTTTTGTACTAGGAAAGAAGGACCATTTAAGATCTCAAGAATCCCCATTCTTGGAATTAAGTGTCGCGAGTTTTAAGTCATTAAATAAACCATTTATGTTCCAATCTTATTCTTGAAAAGAGGATATTTCACATCCAATTTTCAAGGATAAAATCCATTGGGTTTCCTTTTATTTTGAATCTTCCAAATGGTCAGTAGTAGCCCAACCTTTACTATATATAGGATGGAAAGTTAAGTAAGAGATACAGACTTGTCTCAACCTTCTCTAGCTCTTTGATCTACTTTCATTAAGCATTGTATTCTCTAAATATTTATGGTGTATTCCAAAATAAAGGAAAGAAACAACATAGATGGTAAGTCTTTGTATCAAATGTGAGAAAAGAAAAGAAGAGTTGAGTAAACATCAAAAATCTATGCTCAATTCTTGTAATATTTTGATTCACCAAAGAGAAGAGCTAGTAGAATCCTTTACAACCCAAAAGGATTGGAGTAAGACTTATTAGGGGTTCCAACCAGTATAAAATATATGATGTCATATTTACTTTCATCAATTTCCTTTTCAACATTTAAATATCTTTCATTACTCTGTTTCGATAGTATACTAACTGACATAGCAAGTCGACTAACCAATCAACAAAGAGTAATTCACCCCTTTCTTACTATTTTCATAACTTTGATAGGAATTCAATATAAACCAAAACCAAGCTATGAAAATAAAACAATTTTAGAAAAATAAACAAGAATGTAGAAGTCAAATCTAAGAATTACAATTCTATCATAACATCAACTATTCTCAATACACTAACTCTATAGCCAATCTATCAAAAAGGTGAGAACTTTCTATGCACAAATAAAAGATAATGCAAAACATAGATGGGAAATTCAACAAAAACCATAACTAAGACATAAAAAATCTAAGCTCCTATGTTATCAACAAGTCAAATCTAAGACTACCATTCTATCTTTTCTCTTTTTTATATTATGGTGTCAAGGCCAACTTTCATGCACCTTGACTAATATAGATACCTCTACCTCCACCAACAATAAATATAAGATATTTCTATCCACTAATGCTAAGACTACCATTCTATCATAAACCATCAAAACTCAAAAGTCTAAATTCAAGCCAATCGACCAAAAAGGTAAGATCATTATATGAACAGAGCAAAATATATGCATAAAACATAGATGGGAATTCAACAAAAGCCAAAAGCTAGACTTAAAAAAATCTAAGACTACCATTCAATCATAACACCATCAAATCTTAAAAGACTAAAGTATTTAGCCAATCCACCAAAAAGTGAAAACTTACTATGCAAAAATAAAATATAATGCATATATATTAGATGAAAATTTAGTAGATGGAAATTCAACATAAAACAAAACCAAGATTGAAAACATCGATGTTACCATTCTTTCAACAAGTCAAATCTAAGACTAGTAGACTACCTTTAGCTCATAACACTATCAAATCTCAAAAGAAAAAATTCAAGTCTGTCACGACCCAACTGGATGTGAGTGGAACCCACCCTATCCTCCGATGCGAGAACCAATAACCCTAGAAGTATTTACCAATATTTAGAGAAAATAGAAGAAACTATCCCACAATAGATTTAAGCAGTGTAAATTGAATACTAAGAAAACATCTCTAGAATCCAAAAACCGACGTGCCAAAATATACTAAGTGTTATGATCCAATTTTGAAAAGTCAAAAACGTTATATAATTTCGTGGTAAAAAAAGGAGAAGTCAATTTGATTTTTTCGAAAAATATTTTTAGAAAAAATAGTGTCACCACTTAATTTTAGAAAAAATAAGAAAATCATTTAAACAAAGGTAATTTTGTAAAAATAAATTTCATTAAAAATAATCAAAGTGTTGGTAAGGATTCATGTAAATTCAAAAGAAGGTGTTAGGAACTTTTCAAAATCCACAAAGCATGGTTCCCAGCAGATTAAACTTATTTGGTTAATTTTAAAAATTTCTTAAGTTACTTGAAAAATTCTTATTTTAAAAATTTGAATTTTTTCTGAAAATATTATTTTAAATAAATGAATTTTATTTGACCTATCCATCTAATCCACTCCAAATAATAAAATAAACTAAACATCCAAGTTACGAAATAATTTTGAATTTGACAATTTTATTTGAATTATGACTTTACACTAAATAATTAACTCAAATTCTTAAACGTGGATCTAAGCTATTTGATAATTATTAAGGGATACAAACAAATGCCCAAGTTATTCTATAATCCTAGGTTTGTCTAAAATCGAATATCGATAATCAAACGTAATAGTGAGTAATTTAAATGATATTATAAGGTAAAACTTGAAAATAACTTAAAATGTACTGTAGGGATTCATCTAAATTTAATAAAAAGAAAATCATGGTTAAGAGTCAATTAAAAGTAATGAAAGCAAAATGAAAATAATTAGAAATTGAATGTAAAATTTTTGAGCCATCAACTCAACTTTCATCTTCTCTTGGTAATCCATTGTTGTTGCAATTTATTTAAGCTTTAAGCTCACTTTCTTGCTCCGTTGCAGCGGAATTTTCCAACCTTTGGCCGATTACTTTCCATGGACTTAGCAGAGGTTGACTCATAGAGAACCGAATGTGCGGGGTAGGTGAGTCTAGTTCGACTCAAATTTGTCTCATATGCAAATAAAAAAGAGATAAAAATTAGTTATCAAATCATACAAATTATAATACCAAATTTATCCAGTTGACTTTTCATGAATAAGAAACTTTAGAGTACCACAAACGTATGTCCTGAAGCGTATGAGTGAAGAATAAAAGGGAGAGGAATATATTGATACTTGAATCAAAGTGCATGTACTCCAGGAATGATTGCTTGCCAAAGTGAATTCAAAAGAAAAGAAGCACAAGGGATCATAGAAGATGCATGCTTGGTATACATAAATTAATATTTACCGAAAAAGTGGGAAAAGTTACCAAACTATATCACTATCACTGGAAAAATTCATGATTGTACTATGCAACTACAACAAAAGGAGAAAAGTTATGCAACCATCTTACGTAAGTTGACATTCCAACAGATAACATAAAGGAAAAGAAATGACAAAAAAGATCAAAATAGCAAGACAAGCAATAATTAACTCAAATTAAAAGTAAAGAACAAGTAAAACTATTCCAAAATGCAATATAGACCCAAAATGACATATTCTCAATTTTCGTTCATGCTAATGAATATACTCATCATGAAATTTAGGGGAAAGGAACACTCAAGCAGTACTCATATGCTTGGTTTGGAAAATTTAGACACTTTATCATACTAAAAAGCTACACGTAAATAGAACAAAATTAAAAACTTACCATGACTCTGTGGGATAAATTAGAATGAAGTAATATAATGTCAAAATTTCATTAGCAAGAAATGGATAAAGCCAAATGGTGGATCTTGATCATACTATAAGAAATCAAACAGTTGAATCATAACGCATATTGAGAGAGTTTTCTTAGAGGTAAATTCTTCAACTGCAACCAAGAAGTTTTGAATGTAATTAGATAAAAATAGGAGCAAATTTAGGAAAGGCTGAGCTAATTGTCCTCCAATTGTTCACCCATCTATCAGAACTCAAACAGAATAAGGCAAGCAACTTTCAGCAAAAATAAATAATAGCAACCTTTAGGCTAATGTATAGAGAGACACACTAGTTTCGGTCGCCTATATTCATCCTACCGCTATCTTGACAAGTTCAAAGAACTTTGTGCCAACATGCATCCTAAAAGGGTCAAAGGATTACTCAAATTTCATGGCGGCATACTCTAATGTTTCTTTATGACATTATGAATCAAGAGAAGTTTTAGGAGTTCTTTCAATCAACATAAAAGAAACATGAAATGAATAGAAAAAAGGAAAAAATTCTTCCAAAGCTACAAGATTTCATATAGATCACAACTAGTGAATTAAAAAGTCAAGGCAAGAAACTTCGATCCAAAATAAATAGAATCAAACCACTATAAGAATGCTCGAGTTAAGACAGTGACTTGAATGAAGCCAAACACTTTAACCTTGAAACAAAGGCTTTAGATTTACAGCAAACTTATTTTGAAATTGAAACAAGGAAATGATAAAGCTAAAAAAATAGTAAACTAAAGATCAAAACTAGAAAAATTTTAACACGAGAGCAGTACTCATGCTACCTAAAACAGAGTTCTAAGTAAAAGTCAAACAATGTCAAAACAAAAATACAACCAGAATTACCAAAAAAAAAACTAGAATATCATATCACAAAATCCTATGGACTTCATTTCCTCTACAACATATAATCCCACAAATAGTACAACTACAGATGAAAATCACTAGTAACATGAAGAAGGAGGAAAAGAGAAAACGCAAGTGTATTAATGAGAAAGATGTGTTTACCTTTTTTGGTATAGTAAACCAAAATTACGAGCTCTTTATTAGAATTTCTTTACCACTGCTAAAACAAAATCAAATTCTTAACCTAGAACTTTAAGCTCAAACAAGCCTTATCAAATTTTTGTACCGAAATCACTTTTGTTTGAGAAAAAATTCCTTACTTTTGGGGTTCTTTGCTCTTCCATCTATTTTTTTGATAAACAAATATGGGGATTTAAGCTGTGGTATAAAGATAGGGTGACATGGAAGAGTACGAATTCGTACTAATTATAATGAATTCAACTTTTGAATTATGGCATATGAATTTTCGATCTTGATATTGTTGGCTATTATTTGTGTTGTACAATTGGCTGGAGTGTTGTTTAATTGGTGTATTATTTGAGAAGGCAAGGGTGGATCAGGTCAAGGGAAAGGGGAAAAGCGGATGGGCTGGACTGGGTCGACTGAGGTTGCCTAGTGTAGTGTTGGTGTCATTTGAAAAAAAGGCCTTAGGTAGTGTAATAGGCTGGGTAGAATTAATAATGGGGCCGGTGGGTTTAGGATATTTATTCAATAGCCTTATATTAAAATTTCACTTGATTTATTTAAATTTTAACCATATTATAAATCAATTGGCCAATTGCAGTCAAATTATTTTCAAGTATGATCAAATTCGATAATTTGACCAGATTGAAGTTAAATTTGATATGAAATAAGTATCAATTTAATCTTGAGTTTCATAATTTCACAAAATCTAATAATTATTTTTTTAAATAATTCATTTTAATGACAAATTATATTAAACATCAAGATTTACCCATTAAATAAATTTTCAAGATAGTTCTTCATTAAAATTTAATTTTTGATAAAATAATTATTTAAGTAATCAAAACTATAGGATCAAGTATATATGAATATGGAAATACATAATTCATTATTTAAATGACAAAATTAACATAAATAAATAATATAGAAATTATTTATCTTGACATAATAAATACTTTTTTTTAAATCAAAGAAACTCAATATACAACCTAGCCACTGAGGAAAAAAATTAGGTGTCAACAATTGCTTCCTCCCTTTAGGTAGGGTGAATGTAAGTAATCCTTGGCAAAGGGAGTTTGACATACCTAATTTTGTCCGACAAAAATCCATTTTTTGAAAGAGGTTGATTTTTGCATGAATTTTGAGGAGTTTGGGATGTACCCTGGTATCGAATTTCCTACATATCTCAGGTTATATGAGAATTTAGGCTACTTGTATTTCATAACACTTGATTTTAAGTATGATTTTCAAAGAATTCACAAGTGATTATTTTGGATTTTAGTGAAACTAGAAAGCTGGGGAATAAGAGGATTTAGGAGGAGGTAGGAATACAATCAAATTTTTAACTTAGATACCAGACTACATATCCATGAGACGTAGGGAATTAGACTGTTTGTAGTTAGACTCGATTGGTAGAAAAGATATTCTTTTATTTTAAATGATCTTTGATTTAGAATGGGTCACAATTACATCGAGTTATTAAAAAAGCTTGTATTTATCTCAATTATGAATATGGTTACCCTTTACACCGGCAATTGAGAGCTACATGGACATAATTTCCAAAGCCCTGAGTGTGTTGTCACCCAAAATTCAAAGAAGAGGAAAGTTGCCTCTGGTACGAGTTTAGAAAGACCCAGAGGTGAAACTGAAACTAAATATGCCCTAATATACCTACATGCCTTCTACTAGGGGTGTGGTTTTATAGTAGAGGAAGTATTCCTTTAGCTCGTATCAAAGAGATTGATATTCCTCTTCAGACTATGTCCATGTAGTGTTGTATCATTTTTGGAGTTGTCCACACCTGTTGTTTTGATTTGAGAATTTCATCATTTCAGATGATCTTGACAACATCTCAAACAAAATAGTTAGTTGTAAATGTAGCATGATACAAACATAAATTGGTAAAACCTATTTAGAACGATCACGTTGAGATAGTTGAGAAACTAATTTTCTAAACTTGATCTACAAATATCATGCCACTTTGAACGGGGAGACAACCCAATGTGTACTATAAAAGATGAACGACTTATCTTGAGTATGTTGTGCCACTTTGAATGAGGTGCTGGCCCAACGTGTCTCATCAAAAGTAGGATGGCCTATTTTAAAATTTTACGCCACAATGAATGAGGTGACGGCCCAATATGTCTTATTGAAAGGCCGATGAGTTATCTTGAATGTAAAGTGTCACTTTGAATGGAGTGATGACCAAACATGTCTTATTAGAAGGAGGACGACCTATCTTGTCTGTATTATGTCACTTTGAATGGGCTGATAGCCCAATATGTCTCATTGAAATACAAATGACCTATTTTTTTAATTGTGCCACTTTAAACTGGACGACAACCTAAAGTATCTCATTAAACGACAAACAACCTAGCCAGAAATTTTTGTGTCACTTTGGAAAAGGTGACGACCCAATGCCTCCTAGTCGCCTACTGTAAGACCCTGCAAAATACTAAGCTTAAATTAGTCCCTAAAAGCTTACTAAGTGGTCCCAAACTTAAAAAATTCTAGCTAAGTATTCAAACTTAGTATTATTTTGGCCTTCGTAAGCTAACTACGCTATTTCACGACCTCCATGACCTTAAAATGTCAATCTTTAGGTTTATTCATGATTAGGAATGTTAGTAGGTATTCCCAAATGAGTTTTATATTTTTTGAACCTTGTTTGAACTATGTTTGGGAATCTAAAATAGTGTATCAACGCGATCTCAGCGCGGCACATCGGTCATCGTGTCGATCGATATTTTCCTTGGCTCCCAGTGGAAATTTTTAGTGAACTGACGCAGAGTTGAAGAGGTACATCGTCTATCGCGTCAATGCCATTGACGAGGAACGTTGTCTGCATATAGATAGTTTAGTTTTTAATAATTAAAAAGCCACGTCCTCAAAGGTAATTGGGTCATTTTAACACATCCTTCAGCCCTCATAACACAAGATTTAGCCCTCAATAAGCAAATTATATTCATTCTTTCTCAAAATACTCAAGAACAAAAACCCTAGGAGATTAAAATTCAAATTCAAGGCTCAAGATTCCACCATTAATCTTCAGGAATTTAGCAACTAAGGTATGTCAAGTGTTTATCCAAGGGTCCCTTCCACCCTTGGAGTCCAAGAAACTCTTATAAGCTTCAAGTGGCTTGATTTCATGTTTTGGATTCAAGTGTATTCATTATTATAGTGTTGATTGGATTTCTATTTCATGATTAAGTGCAAGATTTATGTAGAAACAACTATTATGTGTGTAGTATCATGTGCATTCATGTTAAAGCCTTGAAATTGTGATGCTCATGTATTGATTAGTACTATGTGCATATACAATGCCTTCCAAGTGTTTGATGAGTTGTTCATGGGATTTAAATAATGAAATTATATCATGTTAGCATGTATTCAAGTTCATGTATGCAAGTGTTTGCTAGTATGTCCCAATGAATGAATGATGATCTAGTAGTTATTTATCATGTTTCAAAATTGTGCCATGTCTTATAATTTATGCTATCGAGTCCTGGGAGTATTTAATACCCGACATTTTAGCTGATTACCTAGAGCCATGGTCAGTCTCAGGATAGTATCAGTCATGTAACAATCAGTAGAATTCAGTCAGTTACAGGACTCAGGAAAGCTCAGTAGTACTGAGTCAGTTAATAGAATTCAGTAGTATTCCGTCAGTTCACGAAACCCAGTGAACTCAGTTTGGTTCAGTTATACAGTATGATCAGCAATATTTTAGTCCATCTTAGAATAGTTTAGAAATCAGACCAGTGTCTATTCAGTTGGAAGTAGAATTCAGCATCGAGTGAACCCTAGGATGGGGACTCACCTTCCAGTAGAGGATGTGATCCTTAGAAGCAGTCCTTGTGTTCCAGAACTACGTAGCCAACGTAGGTTGAGACATCAACCTGCCAGATAAGGGTTGAGGAGGTGATCTACCTGCCAGTTGAGAGTACCACCATTCTCGTTCAGAGCACCTGCCAGATGAGGGTGACTCAGCTTGTCTTTACCCATGACATGGTATTGACACCCTTCCAACTAGAGTCATAGGTTGGATCCTAAATCTATTAAAAAAAGGGTATGCCAGTTAGATGATTGCCTTCCATAATCTCAGTTTCAGATTCAGTTCAGTTCTACTGATTCAGGACTGTTAAACACAGTCACTCAATTAAGTACGAAATTCAGTATAGTTCAACAGAATCATGACAGTCAGATATAGTCATTTAGTTATCAGTAATTCAGTATCAGTATACTTAGATATCAGTTAATCAGTATTCAGACTTAGTACTCAGTGTCATCACGATCTTAGTTATAATTTATGTATTCATACATGTACTCTCGTCCAGTTATACTTATGTTATTTAGTCAGTATTGTTCATTCATATGAAACCATACATTTCAACCTACCTCACTTTGCATACCAGTACATTTAAAATACTGAAGCATACCTTTCTTTTGAGCTATGATGTTTTATATCATAGGTTTAGACACATGAGCTCCCAAGCACCCTTAGAAGTTCAGACCTTCAGCAGATAGAGTTAGTGGTGAGTCCTCATAGTTTGAGGACATGCTTATTTTCTCCAGTATTTCAGTTTATCAGTTTATTTCAGTAATTAGAGTTAGTTAGGGACTTGTTCCATCAACTCCACATCTCAGATAGCTTAGAGGCTTTTCAGATTAGAGTATTTTTAAATATATGTTTTAGTTTTGGTATTGTTATACCTATTCAATTTTATTACAGTATTGAACCTCATGGCATGTTTTTTACCTAATTTCCATATGTTACAACATTATTATACAGTTATTGCAGCAGGTACTAATCATGGGTTAGCTTGTGGTCCTTCAAGATTATGAGCATCGTGTAGTGTCTGGGGTACAAACTCAGGGTGTTACAAACTTGGTATCAGAGCCTATGGTTCAATAGAGTCCTAGGAAATTTGAAATTTGTATCTAGTAGAGTCTTGTGTATGGGTGTGTAGCGCACCACACTTATAGACAGTAGGCTATGAGATGTTTTAGGAAAATTTTCCCTTATTTTAGTATTCATGTCATGCGAGTGAGCATGAGCTCGAGTTAAACTCCCTATCTAATCCAAATTTCTCTTTCGTTTATAGTATATGCCTCCAAAGAAGATTAAGGGAAGAGGAATGGGAGACCAGCCAGATCCTCTGGATGAACATGTCTCCTAAGTTGAGTTTAGAGCAACTTTCACCACCTTAGCTCATTCTGTGGAAGCCCAGAATGAACGTACAACTGCTATTCCGACCAAACCAATGGCCAATATTGTTACTGCCAGGATTCAGGACTTCACCTGAATGAACCCCCCTCCCCTCATCTTTTATAGTGTCTAAGTCAGATGAGGACCCTCAGGAATTTCTTGATTAGGTGCATAAAGTTATTGATATTATGGGAGTGACTACTGTTAAGAGCACTTAGTTGGCCACATATCAGTAGCAGGATGTGGATCACTCATGGTTTAACTAGTGGAAAGTAGAGAGGTCCAAAGATGCAGGGCCCATAAAATGGGAGGAGTTTGCCACTGCTTTTTTGGATAAGTTCTTCCCATTGGAGTTAAGGGAAGCAAAGGTTTTGGAGTTTATAAATCTGAAGTAGGGAAATATGACAGTGAAAAAGTACTCTCTTAAGTTTACTCAATTAGCCAGATATGCTCTTCATGTGGTGGCAGATAGTAGATCCAAGATGAGTAAGTTTGTGTCAGGGGTGTCTAACAGTGTGGTCAAGAAATATAGGACCATAATATTGATTAAGGATCTGGACATATCCAGGCTCATGGTCCATTCTCAGCAGATAGAAGAGGTTAGGAATAGGGAGAAAGAGAGGGAGAACAAAAAAGTCAGAATAGGTAGTTTCAACTTCACTCAGCCTAAGTTAGAAGGTAGGAACCATTCTCTGTTCCGCTTAAAATCTTCAGTTCTAGCTTCGTCCTCAGCCAGTGCTCCAGTGCCAAAATTTAGAGACGGAAACAGGGATAGGGCGTCAGGCCCTAAACCCCAAGGTAGTGTCAGCAGTGCCCAAACTAATCCCCTTTGTCAGAAATATGGCAGAAACCACCAGGGTGTTTGTAGAGCAGGAAGTGATGTGTTTTTTGGTTATGGCAAACCAAGCCATAGAGTTAGAGATTACCCCCAGTCATGTTCTTAGGGTCATTATAACCGTCCCCCGGCTCAGTCTGGTCACCTACACCAGCAGGGTGTCGCTTCCAGTGCCACCAGTGGGTAGTGCCCAAACAGACTCTATGATCTTTAGTCCCAATAGGATCAGGAAAGTTCTCCTGATGTGGTCACCAGTACATTACAATTTTTCCATTTACATGTCTATGCTTTGCTAGATCCAGGAATTTCTTTGTCTTTTGTTACTCTATATGTAGTAGTTGATTTCGTTGTCAACCCCAAAATTCTAGAAAAGCCTTTTTCAGTCTCTACCCCAGTAGGTAAATCTATCATACTCGGTGGATATATAGGAACTTTCTGATTATGATATGTCAGAAAGTTACTTCAACAGACTTAGTTGAATTAGAGATGACTGATTTTGATATCATTCTCAGCATGGATTGGCTCCATTCCTTCTATGCCTAAGTTGACTGCAGAATCAAAATTGTCCAATTTCAATTTCCAAATGAATCCATCCTTGAGTGGAGGGGTATTACTTCAGCACTTAAGGGTTAGCTTATTTCTTACCTTCGGGAAAGGAAAATGATATCTAAGGGATATGTCTACCATCTCGTTAGAGTACGAAAATCTAGTTCATAAACCCCTACTCTTGAATCAGAGCTAGTAGAATAAGAATTCCTAGATGTGTTTCCTAAAGACCTTTCCGGAGTTTTTCCCGAAAGGGAAATTGACTTTGGGATAGACCTTATTTTCGATACTCAACCCATATTTATTTTTCCATATAGAATGGCACTTACAAAAGTCAAAGAATTAAAACAAAAGAAGAAGATATCCTAGATAAGGGATTTATCAGACCCAGTATATCCTCATGGGGCGCACCAGTTTTATTTATGCGTAAGAAAGATAGTTCTCTCAGAATGTGTATATTTGATTTTGTATATTTGAAAATCTATCCTATGAATGGTGTATATTCGAGATTAGTGATTTTGTATATTTGAAAGTCTCTCCTATGAATTGAATGAAGAGGTTTGGCAAGAAAGGGAAACTCAGTCCCCGATATGTCGGTACTTATCTAATTCTCAGTCGTTTTAAAAAGCTAGCTTACGAGCTTGAGTTTCCTTTATACTTAGTCTCAATGCATCCAGTGTTCCATGTTTCCTAGATTAAGAAATTCATAGGTGACCCTGCAGTTGTATTCCCTATAGAGGGTACAGATATTCAGAACAACTTCTCTTATGAAGAGATCCCAGTCGAAATCCTTAAATATTAGATTCCTAAACTGAGGAATAGAAAAGTTCCTCTAGTCAAAGTTTTTTGGCAGAATTAGTCCATTAATGGATCTACTTAGGAAGCAGAAGTAGAAATGCAGTCCAAGTGCCCTTACCTTTTCTCCAAAAAACTCAAATTCAACCCAAGGTAACAGTTTTTCTTTGAATTTACTCAGTCTCATGTTCAGATATAGCTATCATCATTGTATCAACTAATGTTGCATACTCATTCATGCATTCATGAATTATTTCAGTCATGGACTCATGCATCAGACATGCATGTCCAGTATATAAGCTCAGTTTATCAGTAATCCCAGTCATGCATTCATGAATCATGTTCAGCTATGTAGATATGCATTAATATGTATGTTCAGTATGATAATTCAGTATTTTAGTAATCTTAGTTATGAAATAATGCTTCAATTGTGAATTTCTAGTGTCTAAATCCAGTCTATCAGTGTTCTCAGCTTAGTCAGTCTCATTTGAGGATGAATGTTCCCAAGGGGAAGATATTCTAAGACCTCGCAAAACCCCAAGCTTGACTTAGTCCCTAAAAGCTTACTAAGGGGTCCCAGACTTGGAAAATTTTAGCTAAAATATTCAGACTTAGTATTATTTTGGCCTTCATAAGCTAATTACACTATTTCATGACCTTTATGACTTTAAAATGTCAATCTTTAGGTTTATTCATGATCAGGAATGTCAGTAGTGTTCCCGAATGAGTTTCGTATTTTTAGACCTTATTTGAACCATATTTGGGAATCCAAAATAGTGTATCGATGCGATCTTAGCGTGGTGCATCAGCCATCGCGTCTATCAATATTTTCCTTGGCTCCTAGTGGCAATTTCCAGTGAATCGATGTGGACTGGACATGGCACATTGGCTATCATGTCGTTGCCGATGATGCGGTGCGTTGATCTGCATGTTGATAGTTCAGTTTTCAGTCATTAAAAAGTCGCGTCCTCAAGGGTAATAGGGTCTTTTTTCCACATCCTTCAACCCCCATAACACGGATTTAGCCCTCACTTTGCAAATTATATTCATTCTTTCTCAAAACACTCAAGAACAAAAACCCTAGGAGATTAAAATTCAAATTCAAGGCTCAAGATTTCACCATTAATCTTCAGGAATTTAGCAAACAAGGTATGTCAAGTGTTCATCCAAGGGTTCCTTCCACCCTTGGAGTCCAAGAAACTCTTATAAACTTCAAGTATCTTGATTTCATGTTTTCCATGATTTGGATTCAAGTGTATTCATTATTATAGTGTTATTTGGATTTCTATTCCATGATTAAGTGCAAGATTTATTTAGAAAGAACTATTATGTATGTAGTATTATGTGACTTCATGTTAAAGCCTTGAAATTGTGATGCTCATGTGTTGATTAGTACTATGTATATATACAATGCCTTCCAAGTGTTTGATGAGTTGCTCATGAGAATTAAATAATGAAATTATATCATGCTAGTATGTATTCAAGTTTATGTCATGCAAGTGTTCCATGTCTTATAATTTATGCTATAGAGTACTGGGGGTATTTAATACCTAATATTTTAGCTGATTACCTAGAGCCATGGGTAATCTCAGCATAGTATCAGTTATGTCACAATCAGTAGAATTCAGTTAGTTATAGAACTCAAGAAAGCTCAGTAGTACTCAATCAGTTAACAGAATTTGATAGTATTCCATCAATCTATGGAACCCGGTGAACTCCGTTTGGTTCAGTTATACAGTATGATCCATAATAGTTCAATCCAGCTTATAGCAGTCTAGAAATCAGTCCATTGTCTATTCAGTTAGGAGTAAGATTCAGCACCGAGTAAACCCAAGGATGGGAAATCACCTACCAGTAGAGGATTGATCCTTAGAAGCAGTTCTTGTGTTCTAAAACTACGTATCCAGTGTAGGTTGAGATATCAACCTTCTAGATAAGGGTTGATAAGGTGATCTACCTGCCAGTTATGGTTACCACCGTTCTCATTCAGAGTACCTACCAAATGAGGATGACTCTGCTTGTCTTTACTCATGGCATGGTATTGACACCCTTCCAACTAGGGTCATAAGTTGGACCCTAAATCGATTCAGAAAAGGGCATGTCAGTTAGATGATTACCTCCCACAGTCTCAATTTTAGATTCAATCTCAGTATAGAAGTTAGTTCAGTTCTACAGATTCAGGAGTGTCAGACACAGTTACTTAGTTAAGTATGGAACTCAATATAGTTCAACAAAATAAAGACTGTCAGATATAGTCATTTAGTTATCAGTAATTCAGTATCAATATACTCAGATATCAGTTAATCAGTATTCAAACTTAGTACTTAGTGCTATCATGATCTCAGTTACAATTTATGTATTCATATATGTACTCTCATCCAATTATACTCATGTCATTCTGTCAGTATTGTTCATACATATTAACCCATGCATTTTAGCCTACCTCACTTTGCATACAAGTATATTCAAAGTACTGACACATACCATTCTTTTGTGACATTATGTTTTATATCATAGGTTCAGATGTACGAGCTCCCGAGCACCCTTAGCAGTTCATACCTTCAGTAGGCAGAGTTAGTGGTGAGTCCTCATAGTTCAAGGACATGCTTATTTTCTCCAGTATTTCAGTTTATTAGTTTGTTTTAGTAGCTAGAGTTAGTTGGGGACTTGTCCCATCAATTCCACATCTCAGACAGTTTAGAGGCTTTTTTAGACTAGAGTATTTTCAAACAGATGATTTAGTTTTGGTGTTGTCATACTGTATTCGATTTTATTACACTATTGAACCTCATGGCATACTTTCCATCTAATTTCTGCATATTACAATATTATTATATAGTTATTGTAGTAGGTACCAGTCATGGGTTAGCTTATGGACCTTCGAGATTATGAGCACCGTGTAGTGTCCGAGGTACAGACTCGGGGTGTTACACCCAGACTAAACTTATTTGTAATAAATGTAATATAAGAGAAATGATGCAAACCTTTTTTTTAATATACCACACTAAAGGGGGTAATAACCCATAATTTAGTAACATATAACATGAAAGAGGTGATGATCCATACAATAACATGTTACTCTATAGGAGATGATAATCTATAACATAATAACATGCTAATCACGAAGAGATGATGATCCATAACATAATAATATGTCTTTGAAGAAGATGAAGATCCAAAAAATAATAATATATCACTCTGAGGTGACGGTCCATAACATATTAACATATCATGCTTAAGGAGGTGATAGTCCATAGCATAATAATATATCATTCTAAGGGTGATTATTGCCTATAATATAATAACATGTTATGCTAAAGGAGGTGACAATCCTTAATATAATGATATGTAATTTTGAGGTTGGTGATGCTCCATAACATAATAATATTTCAAGCTGAAGTAGGTGACATCCCTTAACATATTGATATGTCACTTTAAGAGAGGTGATGATCCATAACATAATAACATGTCACACTGAAGAAAGTGACAATCCTTAATATAATGATACGTTACTCTGAGGGAGGTGACAGTCCATAATATCATAACATGTCATGCTGAATGAGGTGACAGTCCATAACATAATGATATGTCACTTTGAGGGAGATAATTATCCATAACATAATAACATGTCACACTGAAGGAGGTGACAGTCAATAACAATATTTCATGATTAAGGATAGTTCATAGCATAATAATAAGTCACTCAAAAGGGGGTGATGATCCATAACATAATAACATGTCACACTGAAGGAGGTGACAGTCCTTAACATAATGATATGTCACTCCGAGGGAGTTAATATGCATAACATAATAATATCTTACATTGAAAGAGGTGACAGTCCATAACATAATGATATATCACTCTGAGAGAGGTGATGATCCATAAAATAATAACACCACATCTCCAAATAAAGTGATGGTTTGATACATTCACTTAAAGGGTAAGAAATCTGAATACAATGAGATATCACTTTGAATAAGGCTGACAATATGATATGTCCAATTAAAAGGGTGGTTTATTAAAATATAATAAGATATGTTACCTCAAATAGGGTGACAATCTAGTTGGTTTTCTTGGAGGGTATAAAACCCTAAAGGAATAATACACGTCAACTTTGAAGTGATAATTCACATCATCTCCTTAAAAGATGAGTAAACCTACCTGAAACTAATTCAAAGAATGTACGAATTGAGTACAAGGATGAAGGATTAGGTTCATCAACCTATAAAATTAAAATTTGATTTGTTTGAACTCAATCTTATGCATCGGGAATCCTTAAAAGGACCTGTGCATGTCCTGATCTTTTGGGTTGAATCCTCAAACTTTGAGAGGATCCGTTGTGTTATTTATTAAAGATGACCTCACATAACGTCATACACATATCCTAAAGAATGCTTATTAATAGTAATTTATTCTAACTAAACCAAAAGTATAACAAAAGATATAGTTAAGTGGTAAAGTCATTTGACTCATAACGATTTAGAGAGAGTGATTTGGAAAATATCTCTACATCTTAATCGTTATTCCCGATCGTTTTCCTACAAAATTAGAGAAAGTGTTAGAGATATAAAAAAGTAACAGAAACATAACTCAAGAGGAAAATAGAAAAGTTTTCTAGATTATTATGGAAAGGCCAAAGTGGGTCTGGTAATTTCCTTTGTCATGCATAACATTGTCAACTTTGTGAGTTAACTATTCATGCATTTAAATAAAAATTCATAGTTTTTAGAGACTAACTCTGTTGGTTTTTCCTTTCTCTCCTAATGCTCCTTGTTGATAATTGAGTTATGAGTTTTAATGATCTTGAAGTTTAACCTTTGTAGAATTTTTAGGATCTTTGTAAAAAATCTGCCCTGGTCTATAACATAGAAACTCTCAAAATTTCTTGTAACTTAGAATTTTTGAGATTTACTCAAAAAAATTTCCCTAGTTACATGCTTGAGTGTCATCTCCATATAACTCGAAAAAAGTTCCTATTAATGAATTTTGATATCCCTTAGAAAGTTTGCCTAGTTTCTATGAAAACCTTATAGAGAATATGGTTGAGCCAGTGTGGCACCTATGCATTCCATTGAGGTAGGAAATATAGTTCCAACATAAAATGAAAAGATAAATTTTTAAGGGGTTGACTGAAGCCAACATAGACCTCCTACATATCCTATTCTTGGGAATTCAGGCCAAATGTAGTTTGAACATGTAATAAAATTCATTATTCTAGACACGTTCCAACTCTTAGTTGCATGTTTGAAGGGGGTACAAGGCATTAATTTCACACTAAGTACAAAATACTTAGCCATTTTAAGACCCCAAGAATGCGACCATTTTATTTTTGGCCTTCTCGAGTTTGAAATATTGATTTGTGAGTTGAAATGTGTTTAGGGATATTAAAAGGATTATCTGGGAGAGTTTTAAAATTTTGGAATAGGTTTGGGGTGTTTTTGGACCTAGGAGGAAGAATGCCTCTATGTTTTGGACATGTCCAAGAGGCTGAATCTCCACGATAGCCTCCATGCCATAGAGGTTAGTCTCCACAATAACCACCATGCTACGAAGGCTAGCCTCCATGATAGCCACCGTTCCATGGAGGCTATATTTTTCAGCATTCTTAATTAAGGGTCCAAGGGGCATTTTGGTCTTTCCTCCTCAACCCAAAAACCCAATTGAAGAATGAAAACCCCAAGAGGGAGATCAATTACCCCATTATCCATTAGTTATCATAGGTAAACTCATCCCCTTTTCCAAGGAACGTAAAATTCAAGTTTCTCTTCAAGGATTCAAGCATTCAAGTTCCAATTCCAAGCTTCTTCATTAAGAATTCAAGAAATTAAGGTACATGGGGTTTTCATCAATGGGCTCCTTCAATCCATTCAGTCCCAAAATCCCCTTTTATTCAAGTATGAATTTCATATCTTCTTTTGTGAAAATATAAATATTAATTATGAGACTAATCTATGTTTCCTTAGTATTTTTGAATTTAAGCCATGTCAATAAATTTCCCCATGTGAATTATTCACTTTATTCTTTAAATTTCAATCACCCATGTTATGTATAGTTGAAACCATGTTAATTAACAATTCATGAACTAAACTATGTAAACATATTGTCCTCCTAAGTTTATCATATTCACATATTTAAATTCATGGATTTCGTTAGTTTAGTGAAATGTACTATGTTTTGGGTCTTTGAATCATGAATTTCCTTGTAGTTTTTTAAATGATGTTTTTATATTTAAAGTATTATTTAGTGCTGGAGGGTTATCAAAACCCTATAGCTATATGCTTTTACATGTTTTCATTTTCAAGAAACAAGGCAATTAGACCATGATTTTATTATCATCTATAGATTATTATGTTCATGCTGAGCACTTATCAGTACATTACCATGTCATATTAAACAAATACTAATACCAGTGCCATTCAATTGGGAGTAACACTTAGCACCGAGCGAGCGCATGGATGGAGACTCCCCGATCAGTTAGGCTTGAGTTCTTAGTAATAGTCCCAAAGTTCCAGACCTTCATCGCCACCAAAGATTATGAGGGGATCCCCGTCAGTTTGGAAAGACACCCTCGTCCTTCGGGACATCATCCTTGTTGATCGACATCGTCAGTCATGTCTTGGTACCCCTAGCAAGGGACCAACACCCTTCCAATTGGGTCACAGGTTGGAGCCCAATAGCTTAAATTATGGTATGTTGGTTGTAGTTAGCTCCTACAATCTCAGTTTAGTGTTTAAATTATATCAAATCAGGTTTTCATGACCAAGTGCATAGTTATCAGACATTCAATTAGCTTATCTTAGTTCATGATTTACTTGGTCTCGGATTCTTTGTACATGTTCATGGATCCATGTTTAGTGTCTGTATGTATTTTAGTTAGCCCCTATCTCATGTACCAGTACATTCAAAGTACTAAATGCATACTATTTTTTACTCTATATTTATACATAATATAGGTTCGGATGCTCAATTCCCCGATCTCCCTTAGCTAGATCAAACTCATTCAGTAGTAGTAGTGGTAAGTCCTCATCCATTGAGGACAAGTTATATTTAGTTAATTTTAGTATTTCTTTCATTGCAGTCATTCAAATTTAGTTGGGGATTTGTTCTATCAACTCCACATGTCTTAAAGGCTTTCAGACTAGATGCTTCAGATATTCAAATGTTTAGATATTTAGATTTGATTTTAGTATATTTTAATAGTAATTTAGAGATATTGGTATTTGTTTCATTATCTCACCGTGATAGTAATTATATCAGTTCAGCTTCCACGTATGATACTTTATCATTAGTTTATTCAGCGCTCATAGTAGGTACCAGATCATTGGTTAGCTTAGGGTCACTCGTCGCCTTAAGCACCGTGTTGCAGCTAAGGGGTAGCCTTAGGTTGTGACAAAATATAGTGTTAGAGCCTAAGGTTTTAACTAGTCCTAGGTTATCTGAAATCCACATTGAGTAGAGACTTGTGCATGGGTATGAATCACGCCGCACTTATAGTCAAGGGGCTATGAGACATTTTAGGGAAGTTTCCCTTCTTTTAGTATTCATGTCATATGAAAGAGCATGAGATCTATCGAACTCATTTTCTAACTCATCCTTTATTCTATTTACCAAAAATTCCTACCAGAAAAAACTATGAAAGAAGGAATAGGGATCATCCCGCACCACTACCTATTCAGAAAGATCCCCTAAATGAACATATTTCTCATACTAAATTCAGGGCAGCTTTTACGGCTTTGGCCCATTCTATGGCTTCTCACAATAACTAGTAGGCTGTTGACCTATCCAATACTGTAGTGAATATAGCTACATCAAGGATCCAAGACTTTATTTAGATGAACACTCCATTGTTTTCTATATCCATGTCTGAGGAGGATACATAAGAGTTTCTGAACTATGTCTAGAAGGTGACCAATATTATGGGTGTCACTTAGAGAGAGAATGCTAACTTAGCTGCTTATCAGTTACAAGGAGTAGCTCATACTTGGTTTAAAAAATGAAAGGATGACAAGGGTGTTGAAGTAAGGCCCAGATAATGGGAGGAGTTTATGATGGGGTTCTTAGACCAATTTTTCCCACTTGAGTTGAGGTAGGCTAGGGTACAGGAGTTTTATTTTTGAAGTAGGGTCGCATGAGTGTGAAAGAGTAATCGCTCAAGTTCACCTAATTAGAATAGGTCTAGGATGAGTAAATTTGTGTTGGGAGTTTCTGAGGAAATGGTTAAGAAGTACAGGATAACTATGTTGATCAAAGAGATGTATCTCTCTAGATTGATGGTCTATGCTTAGCAGATTGAGAAGGAGAAGCATAAGGAGAAGGAGAGAGAGAATAAGAGGTCCAGAATAGGTAACTTTAACTTTTTTCAACAGAGTTCTGATGTTGGAAGTCATTCTCAGTTCTGTCGAAAAATTTTAGCTTCAACCCCATCTTTAGCTACTGCGTTAGTTCCTAAGTTTAGATAGGACAGTCAAAATAGAGAACCAGGCTCTAAGTCCTATGATAGTGTAAATAGTGGTCGTACCAATCCATTATATAGGAAGTTTGGTAATAATCATCAAGTTGTAAGCACAATAGGTAGTGGTGTGTATTTTGGACAGGGCAAGTCAAGCCATAGGATAAGGAAATTCCCATTGGGTATGTGGAAGGGTAGAAATGGTCGTCAATAGGGAGAGGCTAATTCTTCTGTATCCCCAATAGGATGCACTACTTAGTAGGGTGCCACCTGTATTTCCATCAGTCGATATCATTAGAATCGACTCTATAATCTCCAAACTCAACATGAATAGAAAAGTTCTCCTGATGTGGTTACGGGTATGTTACCAATCTTCCATATTCATGTTTATGCATTACTAGACCCCAGAGATTCACTTTTCTTTGTGAATCCTTGTATAGTCGTAGAATTCAGTATCAGTCCCTACATGTTTATAGAGCCCTTCTCAGTGTCTACCCAAGTAGCTAATTCTATTATAGCCAGACATGTATACAAAAACTGCTCGGTCACAGTGTCTCAAAAGGTTACTTTAGTTGACCTTGTGGAGTTAGGGATGATTGATTTTGATGTCATTATTAGCATGGATTTTCTCCATTTGTGCTATACCTCAGTTGATTGTAGAAATAGAATTGTCCAGTTCCAGTTTCCTAATAAGCATATTATTTAATGGAGGGGTAGTACTTTAGTGCCGAAGGTTCAGTTTGTTTCCTATATTAAGGCAGTGAAAATTATATCCAAGGGATGTATTTACCATCTAATCTGAGTCAAATAGTAAAATTTTAAAACTCCAAGGCTTAAGTCAGATCTAGTAGTGAATGAATTTCCAAAAATATTCCCTGAAGATCTTCCCAAAGTTTGTCCTAAAAGAAAAATTGACTTCAAAATAGATCTTTTTCTAAGTACCTAGCCTATATA
The DNA here is from genome assembly GCF_002878395.1 of Capsicum annuum. Taxonomy (NCBI): domain Eukaryota; kingdom Viridiplantae; phylum Streptophyta; class Magnoliopsida; order Solanales; family Solanaceae; genus Capsicum; species Capsicum annuum. The sequence goes on along the minus strand of NC_061116.1, from coordinate 29,512,187 downwards.
AATTCCACCTTACTGAATGGGTCCAGCTGATCTAAAGGAATTGAAAGAATAGTTGAAATATTTTTTCAATAAGATTTTTATCAGGATTATTGTTTATCCATGGGGTGCTCTAGTTTTATTCATGTGCAATAAAGATGGTTCCCTCAGAATATACATTTTACCATCAGTTGAACAATGTTGCAATCAAAAATAAGAATTCTCTCCCTAAAATTGATGACTTGTTCGACCAACTTCAAGGTGCAAGTTATTTATCTAAGATAGACCTTAGATTCAGTTATCATCACCTTAAATTTAGAGAATGTGACATCCCAAAGATAGCCTTCAGAACTCAGTATGGTCACTATGAATACCTAGTTATGTCTTTTGGACTTACGAATGCTCCTGTAGATTTTATGGATGAATAGGGTGTTCAAGTAGACTTGGACATGTTCATCATAGTCTTCATAGATTCCATCCTTGTCTATTCCCACAGTGAGAGTGATCATGCATACCATTTAAGGATTACATTGCAGACCCGGAAGGATCGCCAGTTATTTTCTAAGTTTAGTATGTGTGAATTCTGGTTGAGATCAGTAGCTTTACTTGGTCACATCATTTCTAGTGATGGAATTTAAGTTGATCCTCATAAGACCAAAGAAGTAAGAAACTAGCCTAGACCCATCTCTCTATTAGACATTAGTAGTTTCTGGGGTTTAGCAGGTTACTACAGATGGTTTCTTAAAGGGTTTTCTTCATTTCTTCTCCTATGTCTCGATTAACCCACAAGCAAGTCAAATTTCAATGGTCAGATTCCTACGAGAAGAGTTTCCATGAGTTGAAAACTTGACTCAGTTCCACTCTAGTCTTGACTTTACTAGATGGAACAGATGGTTTTATAGTTTATTGTGATACTTATAGAGTTGGTCTTGGTTGTATGTTAATGCAGCGAGGTAATGTCATAGCCTATGCCTCTAGATAGCTTAAACCTCATGAGAAAAATTACCTAACCCATTGATAGAAGAATAAAGAGCACAAGGATTACAAGGCCTTCACAAGGATCCAAGCCAAGGAGTTGGAACGTCTTCAAGCTTTGTTCAGGAAAATGGAGGCTTGTGAGAGTCTAATGCCATCAACCAAAGGGGGGTATTTGCTAAAAAGTGAAAAAGAGCTTTGAATATACTCCAAGGAAGCCTTGAATAAACTCCAAAGCTGCTTCAACTTAAGGATATTATGGTATTTTGAGACTCCCTTTTTACACTCCAAAGGAGCACCCTTCATTAACGATATTTTAGACATTATCTTGTAATAGTATAAATAGACCTTTAGCTTCCATTTTTTATTAGACTTTGATTAATGGATTGAGTATTACTCAAATTGTATTTTCTTTCCTTAGTGTAGGGCTTGGAAAATCCATCTTAGTGTAGGTCTTGGAAAAGACATCGAAACTAGGGATTAATACATTTGATGGATTTCACTTGTGTTGATCAATTAGCAAGAAAGGCGTGATTGAGGAGTGTGAATTCCTTTGGTCCACCTAAGAGTGTGGTGTTATCCTTCATTGGTGTTGTGTGTCTTGGTGATTCATATACACCTTAGAGCTATTCATTAGTTTAGGTGTGTGTCTCACTATCTATCCTTTTATTTTTATGCAAATCTTCTTTATCTCCTTTCTTCTATGTGTGTTTTCCTTTTCTTATAGTTGCTGTTTTTTTGTAGGTTTTCCTCTTGCTGTTTTTTTTCTTTTGTTAGGTACAATTGAGATGGAATCCGAGGGTAATACATCCCAACCCTTGGGTAATGTTGTTTTGGAAGCCTTGATGGCTCGATTTTATTCACTATCCTAAGAATTGAAGGGTGGTTTGGACAATGTGTAGGGTGAGATTGGTACTTCGAAGGGTGGTGTGATTAGAACGAAAGCGGGGGTTGATAGAGTATTTGGTAGACTATGTCCACCAAACCCTCCATAAGTTCAAACACCTCAAAACCAAAGATTCTACACTCCATCAAATCCAAGGCCACCAATTCAAATCCTCCTTCAACCAAACCCAGTTTCCCCTATCCAAACTTCCCAAAAATGAATTCCCACCATCTAAGTAGAATAACAGAAAGAGCTAGAACCCAGGGAAAGTGAAGCCGAACCTCAAAATAAAGAGGAAATGGATGGTGAGATACAAGAAGAATGTGAGAAAAGAAATAAGAAAAGGGAATGGGAGGTCTCGTAAGTGAGCTTGGAAAGGGAGAAGTAAATTTGATTTTGGGACTTGCCACAAATGTGCCTTGTTACGTCCTAACCCAAAAGTTAGTATTTTTCCTAGCTTTTATTCTTCTTATGTGCAGGTACAAGATAAAATGATATCCAAAAAGGATCTAAAAGGAGTTCCACATGAAAGCGTGGGAAATGAACTAGTGACTACCTTGACCGAGGGCTCCAAAAAGGTGGACTGCCCAAGCCTAATACGAGGTGACTTTAATATTCTCAACACTTCCTTGAACTCAAAATATTGTGAATTAGGGACTTGTGAAGTGGTTTTGGGTTTACAAATGATACCTCCTTCCTTAGTAACTCTTTTGTTGTGAATAATGATAAAATTGCTCTTAAAACCAGTTCACTACTTGAACATGAGAAAGATATGATTGAGAATTTCCAAGTTAGTGTTGATGATTATACTGTTGATATTGATATGGAACATGATCCTTTGAACTTTTGTAATGAAAGTCATGAAGTTAATATTGTTCAAGGTGACCATGTGTCTGTCAAAATTGTCTGTGGTGTTTTGGGAAGTCATGATTTCGATCCTCAAGTACAAAGGGTAGGTGGTTTTGGCCGAGACCCATGCCTACTACTTCCTTTTTACCCCATAATACCTTTGAGATATGGAAGGTGTGGTTTCGATTCATGCTCATTACCTTTTGACGTTGATGTCCTTTATTTCATTTGTATCTTTTATGCCAAGTTTTTCATGCCAAATACCAAGGATACATGGATATATGTTAAGTGTGAACCACCTTGGAGTAATGATATAATTGTGGTACTAATACTAAACCTCCTAGCAAGAGGATTGTGCATTTGTTTGCTGTCTCTTTGGTTTTGCAAGATCTGAATTTGAGGACAAATTCCTTTCAAGATAGAGAGGATGATACAAGCACAAGTAGCACCAAGCGTACAAGACATTGTCCAAGGTTTAAGTGTTGGAATTGGAAAGCAATTGAAGACCTTTTTAGAGTATTTTTAAGCCTTGGTCAAGAGAAGAAAGAAGGAGGGGTTGTTACACTCAAGAGGTACCTCTCATTAAGGGCAAAGTGGACTTTATACACTACATTTCAACACTCAAGAGGCACCCTTTTTGTCTACCCTCATTAAGTGCATTTGAGTCTTTATCTTGTAATAGTAAAAATAGACACCTTAGCTCTTATTTTCATTAGATTTTGATGAATTGAAATTGAGTATTACTCTTAGTCTAGTTTCTCTTAGATTAGCTATAGGTCTTGGAAAAGACATTTGAATCAAGGTCAATCTTGTATTGGCACTTTGGCAAAGAAAGGTGGTGCTTAAGGACTTGATCCTATTGGTCCATGTAAGATTAAGGTTTAATCCAATATTGGTGTTGTGTTCCTTGGTTTTTGATACACACCTTTGTGATATTCATTGGTTTTAGTGAGAGTGTCATTACCTATCATTTACATTTATTGTATTTTCTTCTTCTCTTTTGTTGAATCCGAAGTGTGTTTATGAACTCTACTTCATATTCTTTCTTCTAGATTAGTTTGTGTTGTTGTTATCTCAAATTCCAAGTGTTTAGTTGTTGGTTTTTGTATTCTTTAGATTTTCTTTAGCTATCACCCATGACGTTGAGTTAGCAACAGTTTTCTTTGCCTTAAAGATTAGGAAGCATTATCCTTATGGGGTTTATGTTGATGTATTCATGGATCATAAGAATTTATAGTATGTATGCACTAAGAAGGATCTAAATCTTCATCAGATAATGTGGCTTGAACTATTGAAAGACTATGATAGAGTATGTTGTATCATCCAAGTAAGGCCAATGCAGTGGTTGATGCCCATAATAGATTGTCTAGGTAAAGTGTTGTGCATAATGAGGAGGGTAAAAATGATTTAGTCTGTGATGTTCATCAGCTTGCTAGGTTCAGTGTTCAGTTGGTTGATTCAGCTAAAGTTAGTACATTGGTTCAAAATGGTTTGAAATCTTCCTTGCTTACCAAAGTGAAAGAAAACCAAGAAAAGGATCCTATTTAGGTCAAGTTAAAAGAAGTAGTTACAGATCAGAAGGTGGAGATTTTCTTCCAAGGGTGATATGGTGTGCTTCGTTGTTAAGGTACGTTATGCGTTTTGTGTGTTGATTGTTTGATATAGTGAATATTAGCTGAAGCGCATGGTGCGTGATATTCTATTAACCCAGGAGCCATTATGATGTATCATGATTTGCAGGAAATCTATTGGTAGAGTGGTATGAAGAAAGATATTATGAATTTTGTGGCTATGTTCTTGAAATATCAGCTAGTTAAGGTCGAGCAACAGATGCCTAGGTGTACGCTTTAGGATTTCAGCATCCCCACTTGGAAGTAGGAGGTGGTGAATATGGACTTTATTTGAGGGTTACCACGTATGCGTCATCAGCGTGATTCGATTTGGGTCATTGTAGATAGGACGACCAAGTCAGCCCATTTCTTACCAGTTCATACTTTATATTCAACTGAGGATTATGCTTTACTCTATCTCAAGGAGTAGGTAAGTTTAAATAGGGTTCCATTGACCATTATTTTAGATAGAGGTACTTAGTTTAGCTCTTACTTTTGGAAGGCTTTCCAGAAGGGTCTTGGTACCCAAGTTTATCTCAGTACATCTTTTCATCCTCAGACAGATAGTCAAGAAATGTGGACCATTTATACCTTAGAGGATATGTTGACGTCTTGTATAATCGGCTTTAAGTTATATGGGATGACCACTTACCTTTGATAAATTTTTCCTACAACAACAGTTATCACTCCAGCATTCAGATATCTCCATTTGAGGCTCTCTATAGAAGGAGATATAGATCTCTTATTTTCTGGTTTGAAGTAGGTGAGGCTACTTTGATAGGGCCAGATTTAGCGTATGACGTGATAGAGAAATTTCAATTGATTCGAGAAAGGTTGAAGACAACCCAAAGCCGATAGAAATCTTATGCAAATGTGAGGAGAAGAGACCTTGAGTTTGATGTTGGTGACTTGGTTTATTTGAAAATTTTGCCCATGAAAGGGATAAAGATATATGGAAATAAGGGGTAGCTCATTCCCCACTATGTTTGCCCATATAGAATTTTGAGCCGTTTTAGAAAGGTAGTTGATAATGCCTAATTCACTCCTATGATTTTAGGGTGAGACGGTACTTGTCAAGTAACCCAATGTTAATCGGGGTCAAATATCAAGGAGTGAATGTTATAGACTTCCAACCTATGGGTACTTAAGTTACTAAAAGGTTACCATGAATTCTAATGGAAACAACATGTATAAGTAAATGGGGGAATTTTATTGGTTTGAAAATTTTTCACACAACTTCCACAAATGCGCAGTGAATGCTATCTTTGGCTTAGAGGTGAAGGATGTTGGACAATATTGCTTTATCATGGAATTTAGTTTTTAAATAATGGATAAGCTAGGTCAAAGATCATTGGGGTCAATCTTTCTACAAAACCCCAACGATTTTACCCATTGGCCCTTTTGGGCACCTAACAAGTATGTGGTTTTTATAGACACCTAAAACCTCAACCAAGCATCCCTATTTCTAGGATGAGGCTCTTGACATGATTTACACTTCCTAAACACTTATGTCTAAGATTTCAAAGGGTAATAAGCCATAGACTTAGTTATTCACCATTGCTTTTTCCCCCGATAATCCTCTTTTGAGGATTTTAGGGGTTACCTAATATTCACCTAAATCCCCCTATCGAGGATGAAAAAGGGTTTTTTAGAGATTGACGCTTTCACCCATCAAACCCATTTAGATATTTGGAGTTTTCACCAATAAATTCTAACACATAAGCTCAAGAAATGGTGAAATCCATACTTAATAACTAAAATCCAAACAAACACAACAATACCCACACACAATCACACTTTAGTTCAATATAATCCCAATACTAAATTATTTAGCTACTTTTGAAAAAAGTAAAAAGAGGTAAACCATGTGGGTCAACCAAAGCATTCATTCTTCAATAAGAAACTAAGAAATTTAATCCTCTAAAGTTGATTACACACTTGCCTAATTAGGATTTCAAGCTTAGAATTCAAAGCTATCTTATGAGATAAGGAATACCCAAAGAGGAAAGGGTTTCTGCTTATATATGATTTGGGATTCATCCATATCATTTTATAATTCTACACTTGAACCAGTTCCTGCTGATCCGTTATCACGTGTGTTCAACCGCGATTGCGACTATTTGACCAAGGTTTGGTTTCACGACCGCACTCTGCTGACCACTTGGACCGACGGCGACCGTGGTCTAAGGACCGCAGTTGTGGTAACCTAGGTTGACTGCTTCAGCTTTCTAGATGCACTCATTTTGCTTCTATTTTCTCCCTTTTTAGCTCTATTCCACATATTCTCACCTTCTTCACTTCATATCTGCAAAATATGGGTGTTAGTTCACTTAAATCCAAATAATGCCTCATTTTCTAATACAAAACATGGTAGTGTTATGTATAATTTATACGAATGAGTGTTGGGATTACCACTCATCAACACATCCAACTTAGACATTCACTTGTCCTCAAGCAATACTACCTTTTACCATAAGACCTTTATTATGTGTGCCCTTATTTATGTTCCCAATAATCATGAAGACTCCAACTTGGTTGCTACCACAAAAAGCTTTTCACACATGGATAGAAAAGTATTATCAATGCCCTTCATCATAAGATGGAGTGACAGAGCATGCAATGGATCTTGGGGAGCGACTATGTGACAATTACTTTTACTCTAGAAGTGAATCAAAAGTCAGCTTTAATTATGTTATACATCCACTTATCTCATTGTCCGAAAGATGACAAAATCACCCACCTTAATTAACTCACATGCCCCCTCACAAGAAAGGAAGGTTCACACACCTAGTTACCACTTAAACAACAAGGAAAATTAAGTGCAATCCTCGCTCTCTCAAGGAATTCTCTATGATACAAGTTTCATACCATAGGCCTGCCCAAATTTTCAATCACCACTACAAAGAAAGTAAGTGGTTGGAGATCTTGAAGGACTTTCTCAACTTGTAACGTAGGGTCGGGTTAGGGTAGGATATTGTTTTGGAAACAACAAGGCTATACCCTTCCTTGAACATCTAGATCAAACTTTTCAAAATTTTTTCTTTTTCTCTATAACTATGGGCCACTCTCCTTTCTTTCTTTCTTTTATCATACCTACTTTTTTCTTCCTTTGCTCACCCAACTTTTTTTATCTCATTTTTTTGGAATGTTAAGGCTATCTTTCTATTATTGGGTCCTTTCCTTTTCTATTCGCTTCTTTTGAAAACTTAGGCACATTCGGCATACACTAACTCTTTGTGGCACCGAACTTTCTTCCTTCAATCTGTATCACCCCCAACTTAGGTTTTAAGCCTCAAATTACAGTCTCAAGTTTAAAAAGGGTATGGTTCAAAAGAGGGATAAAAATAATGGTTCATGGCTTGTATTGTGTTTTCCTAAGAAAGGTCCAAAGGCTCGAAGTGGGTACCAAAATCACAAAGATGGCCTAAGATCATTTCTCTAACCACGTACAATCTAAATTAGCTTTGAAACACTAAAGGGGAAAGTTCTAGATAGTACACGTACACATGAGATGTAGACAATTAAGCTCACGCACATGGCATGTAAATGTCATAAAGGGGGGTCAAATGTTCTCCTTACTCGAGACAACGGTGAAGTATCCCATATTTTTTTGTAATCAACTTTTTGAGTCAAAGAAAGAGAGAATTGTGACAAAGTTTCTCACATCCATGCCTTCAACTTTTCTACAAAGATTTTTTGGATGGAGGGGGTGCTTTCTTTTGTAATTGATCCATGCATAATTTTCTACTCATGGTAACAACCCAAGCAATCGTCTTACATTGCAAACTATAGTATGGGAAAACTTCCATATGATTACTAAGACTTCACCAACGGGTGTGAATGTGAACCCCAATCATCGTTGCCATAGGTACTTAGAGAACTATAAGAATTCTCAAATATCACAACCCAAACAAAAAGTAAGAATTATCCAAAAAAGCAAAAAAGTATGCAGAATATCAATAATACATGCTCAAATCAAATAAATAAGGAGACATGCCCAACTGAAAAGGTAGCAGTGTCCCTACTACATAAAATAATTAAGGATAAAAGAGATAAGGGCTCTCTCTAAATCTGCATCAAGGGTTGCTATCAGTCTCAAGCCCTGCATCATCACCATTCTCCTCAAGATCTGATCACTCGGTTGGGGGCTCATTGTCACTGTCCACCTAAGAAATAGAAAGACTGCTTTGAGGTTTTGATAACGCTCAATCTACAGCTCTCGTGGGAGTGTAAAGCGGTCGTTAGCAAATATAGAACCCAACCTGGGTTGGGTATCGATCCCACAGAGAATAGCTTGGCCAACAAGCAAGAGAAATTACTAGACTTTTAGTGCAAGTCTCGTAGGAAAGGGGGGGATTGTAGTATGTAACCAAAACAAGAATGTAAGAACTGAAAATAGCAAAATAAAGAGAGATTGTCACGTGTGTTGTAAACAATGAGAATTGAGGCGTTGGGGTTATGTCCACCTTCTGAGGTATACGTCTCTATTGGCTATGAGTGTGTAGAGTCTTGACATGTAATTGCTTATAGAGAATTGTAGTCGATGGTAAATCCAAGCGTCTCTCGACCTAAACAAGGACTATTTCACTTTAACTCTCTCGAGCTTAAAGCGTGACTAACGGTACGAATTCTCCAAGAAGTTAGTCCAGGTACGGCACTAGCTTTTTAATAGGAAAGGGTGTCCTACTACCTTGACATTATCTCTTTTCCAGACAAATAACTTTTCTCTCGAACAAGTCAGATGTTAGACTGGCGTTGGTCTATGCGTCTTCTTTTCTAGACAAATAACCTTTCTCTCGAACAGGTTAGATGTTAGAATGGCGTGTTCTTGTGTTTGAACCGCAAAGAATGTAGATTTAAGATGAAGAGAATAATGATATAAGCAATATACTTGTCTTGAACTCACAAACTCATAGCTATAGATAGTAACTCATTCGGCTTCCATAACCCCAACTAAGAGATTTAGTTACCCATGAATGCGAAGGATATCACGTTTTGCATGGTGGATGGCGTGAATAGTAGGTGTTTGGCGTGTGGTTTTAGTGATTCCGTAGCAAGTAACGATTCTCTTGTTGTGGAATTTAAGAGTAGAAGAATGAAGAATTGAGAATGGGTTGTAGGAAGATGTCTTAATTGTAAGGAGATGAATGAATTGTCAGAATGTCTCCCCTCCTTTTCTCCAAAATCTCTAACATGATAGGGTATTTATAATACTCCTATCCTACTCCTACTAAACTAATAAAATAAATAACCAAATCCTAATATACTAATGAAATCCTTGACCCAATTGTACTAGGGTAAGGTTACAAAATTATAATCCAAATAGAATGATGAAACACATAACCTAATTGCACTAGGTTAATGTATTATGGCAAAAATCCAGCTTTGTGTCTGTAAGTCCCAAAGTCTTCAGAAATGCTGTTTTAGCCCGGGACAGATTTTCCATGCAGCAGATTTAGTCCTTTATGCGTCCAGCTCCTTTCCATCTCGTTTGTGAGCTTTCTTTTGCGTCAAGTAAGCCATAAATTGCTGTATTTTGCATCATTTATACCTGAAACTTTCCTAATCACATTTGTTAGCTCATTTACAGGAAAAAGGACTAAAAGTGTACGAAATAGATAATTAGTTCTCGAAACTAGGCTAAAATATGGGCAAAATATATTGATATAGGCGCGTAATTTCGCCTATCATCAGGTTTCAGAACCTTCCATAGACCCTTCACCTCTTTCCATATCTTGGTAAAGAACTCGTCCCTCTTTTTCTCCCCAGTGATCATCTTTTCATATGCACTCTGAAGGTCCCGGTGTGATACTGACAAAGAGGAGTAGGCTTTCTTAAGTAGATCAATAGTAGATTTTTGCTTCTTTTGGTCCTCCTTGTACTCATAATAATTGGAATATAACACATACGAGTGATGGGTAGTGGAGGGATCTCCTGTCCCTTTAGGAAAGCTAGCCACAAGCTCTTTAATGGTTACGATATTAACTCCAATCTCTTTAAGAGGTCCCATGGTGGTTGGCCTATAAGGCTCAAATTTGCTACATGTTGGCTCTTCCAAGTTGATCTTTCTTTTCTTGCTTTTTCCCGGTACGCCCTCTCCTCAAATCCTCAATGATTAGAGGGGGGCACTAGGAAGCACCCATGTATCACTAGCATACTCTTCTGCCCCAGCTCTCTTGCAAAGCTCATTAATCAAAAAAGGGTAAAAGATATTTGTACCACCTTGGTTTTTGAAATGATCTATTTCATTGACCACGAGTTGACCAACATCCAAAGGGATTCCATCTAGAATACAAGCAACCACCCGAGCATGTAATTCTGGGACTGCTGTCATGTGGGAGCAAGGAGACACGCTACTAAAAATGATGTGCAACCATATCCGAGCCTCAGAAGTGAAGTATTCATTGAGATGTTGCTTTTAGTTTTGGTCCATGAGACTTTCTTTCTAGGACATAACGGTTGTGCCAATTAAATTCCTGATTTACATCCCTTTGCTTTGAATTCACCCATGTCTGCCTGGTTGAGCCCATAAACATCATTGATTTGCTTAGCCCCAAATTTTACCATATTTCACTGTATTTTTACAATCACATTAAGTTCATCTGAGAAAGATATTTCACTGATATTAGCGTAAAATTTATGAACCCATTGTTCATTCACAAGGCAGGGATCCGGGGCAAAGTACTTCCACTGTGTGGCTTCAAGTTTGTCTTGAAAAGCTAGTAGCTTCTCTGGTACATTCTCTAAACAAATTCCTCTTTCAAAAGCAACTTTGCCTTTGAAAGATCGCTGTAGTAGTTAGTGTCGCATTCGGATGCCATGAATTTTATGTGATCAAAATTATCCATGTGGTTGTCCTGAAAGCACTAAACACACATTATATCATTCAACATCATTTGAATCATGAAAGATGTGCTAGATTGATATTTAAACTTCATTAGACTAGGTGTTTGGGGTTGCCTGGCTAAAAATTAGAAGTACAGGATTTTTGACATGACAGGAACCCACCCTCAGTTATTGCAATCATGGATTATAAACCGCGTCCATGTTATCGCGGTCACAGTCTATGACCACAATCGCGACACCTGAGGATAGTTCTATGTCAATTCTGATTGTTCAACTTCCTCCTAATTCTAGACTACTAGCATGTTCTACAATATGGGTGCAAATGAAGGTCATGTTAACAATGCTACCGGTGTGTGTTAATGTGCCCTTCAAAAGTAAATACCACTATTAAAAGTTTATTTGGGCAATTTCTCAAACGTAAGGTGTGCATATCACATTTGTCTACCTTTTTTACACACTATTGGGTACTCAAGGTTTTCTCACTTGGGTGCACACCTCAATCAATCCACCAACACTATAACAGTAATAAGCATGACAACATGTAAAGCATAAAAATTAAAACTTTAGGCCCTTCCTTAATCATGCACTCAATGGCCTATTTTCAAATATAAAAGCAAGGATTCATGCCACCTACCAAAGTTTCGATGCAATAGGGATGTGCATGGAGGTTTTTTGAGAGCTTACAACTTTGTCAACAATGTAGCTTAGATTTGAGAGTGCAATATTAAAAAAGGGAGTATGAGGGAAATGAAGGTGACTAGGGGTTAAATGACTAAAATGACCATAATTGCGGTTAGGGGCCACGATTGCGAACACCTGCGTGGCCGTGATCATACATAGTGGCCAAGATCGCGGTAACTAAGAGCAGTTCCTAATCCCCAATTTTCCCCTGTTCAGCATTTTACCCAATTTTTATAGAATTTTCCTTGTTTGGCTTTTCAAAGAAAACTTTCACACTTGCCCTTTTTAAAGCTCATTCAATGCAATCCAAAGTGACATAAATACATGGATTATTCAAAAGAAAAGAAAACATTTACACTAAAAGAACATAACAAAAAAGGATACGAGACACTTTCATGGCATTTGTAGGATGCCTCCAACCTAGAGCCTTGGTTATCATCGTGTCAAGACGTTTTTCTTCTTTCAATATCACGGTGGGTCCTCAAACCACTCATCTTTCACTATTTCATTTTCAACATCCACCATGGATACTACTTGGAGCTCTGCGATTTTCCTTTTTGTCTTTCAGATTTTGAATGAGACCTCATCTTCTTGCACCTAAAATTTTATCTCCCCCAACTCTAGATCGACAATTGCTCTCCCAATGGCCAAGAAAGGATGACCAAGAATGATAGACACCTCTTGATCCATCTCACAATCCAATATAATGAAATCTACTGAGAGAATGAATTTTTCCACCTTTACGAGGATATCAAACAATATACCCACCGACTTTTTTATGGACCGGTCTATAATTAAAAATCACATCATGGTTGGCGTAGAAGTTTCCAAGCCAAGTTTCTTATAGATGACATACGGCATTAGGTTGATACTTGCACCAAGGTTACAAAGAGGTTTTGCAAACTCATGAGTCCCAATGGTGCAAGGGATAATGAATAATCCGGGGTCATTTTTTTCGCAACTTTGCTATCCATGATAGCACTACACCCATGAGTAACTTCAATGGTATCACCCTAAACGATCTTCTTATTGGACATTAAATTTTTCATTAACTTAGCATATCCTAAAATCACTTGAATTACCTCGAGTAGTGGGATATTTATTGAGAGGTTGCTAAGTTTTGTCATAAATTTTCTCAATCTGTCACTCTCTTTCTTTTTATGCAACCATTGAGTGAATGGAGGAGTAACATGGATAGTTGGCTTTGCTTCTCCTGGCGCTTTTTCAACTTCCACTACTTCCTCATTGCTTTCATCTATTTCTTTCTCTTCACTCGCTTTTCTTCTTTGAGGTGTCAACTCCTTTTCCTTGTCCTTGGGCATATTTTCACTTACATCTTCTCTAAGGGGATCTTCAAGTGCTTTTCCACTTCTAGTGACAATTACTAGGACTTGTGATTCTTTCTTTAGGTTACCAATTGTGTCACTCGAAGGTCCACATCTAGCCCTTGTATTTAGTTGTGTGGAGATTTGCTTGACTTGGGTCTCAATTGTTTGATAGAGGTAGAGTGAGATACTACCGTTTAGGTGAGTACAGAGAAGTCACCCTTTAACTCACCAACCATCTTGTTTGTACCTTCAACTCTACTCAAGAATCGTGCCAAAACATCTTTGGTCTTGAAATTTTTGGGGTCAATGACATTTGACTCTTTGGACTTAGCCCTATCATAAGGAGGAACATAGCGGTCATAGTCACGTTCCCTATCTCTCCAATCTCTATCTCGGCCGTGATCTATCCAATCTTGGTTCCCATCTTTCCTCTGATAGGTAGGGCGGAAACCCCTGAGTAGTTTGGCAAGTACTGATTTTCTTCATCCAATATATTTGCCTCATCATCATCGTTATAAGGCTTTGATGTTACGACATCTACTACTTTCACAGGTACACCCATAACATGTTTCGTTAGAAGCTCAAGTTGGGTCATCATCTAGGCCATGTTCTCCTCCTTTTAGTCTTCTCATTTTCCTTGATCATTAGTCACCATGGAGGTAGTAGAAGGGGTCTTAGGATCATCAGCATCATAGGTATACCACCCTCAGTTTTGTTTGGACACTTCACTTATCAAACAGAAAGCCTCAAGATAATGCAATTACATAATAGATCCACCCACCGTATTATCCATAACCGTTTTGTTCAATGGATCAAGCGCTCTATAAAAAATTTCAAGGATCATTTTATCCGGGACCTTATGATTTGGGAATTAAGCTAGCTTTCTATTAAACATCTTCCATGCTTCAAACAATGGTTCTCTATTTAATTACCAAAATTTACAATTTAATCCCATTTTGAAGAATTTTATATGGTGGGAAGTATCTATTAAGGAACACCGTGGTGAGATCCTCCAAAGATGTGATTGAGTCAGGTGCAAGTAAGAGGAGCCATAAACCCGCCTCGCCCGTTAGTGAAAACAAGAAGAGTCTAAGATGGATGGATTATTGTGTAGTATGCGCTATGTGAAATGGCGCACAAACTTCCACAAAGTTTTTTAAGTGAACATTTGGATCCTCATATTCTTGACCCCCTATATAATCCTTTTATTCATAACATGTGAAGTATAACGCTAGTCACATGAAACACACCATTTCCATTGGTTGGCGCGATGTAGATAGTACTTGTTTTCCCCTCTTCATTTAATTGGCCCTTATCGTTTAATGTAGCATCAAAGGGGCCAAAATTACTTGCATTATCGCTCACCACTCCTTTCACACATTGATCACCTACAAAATAGTTGAAAATAACAAATAAAGTAAATTACCCCACTCCGGGTATTCACAAGTAAGAATAGCACCACACAAGCAAAATCTAAATTTCACTCCCTGGCAACGACTCCATTTTGATAACACTCAATTCACTCCCATTATTTTGGGATAAGGCGAACGTTGTTAAGTAACCCACTATAAATGAGGGTTGAATCTCAAGGATTGAATGTTATAGACTTCCAACCTATGAGTACTCAAATTACTAAAACATTACTCAGAATGCTAATGGAAACAACATGTATAAGTAAATGGGGGAATTTTATTAGTTTGAAAACTTTTCACACAACTTCAATAAGTGCGCGGTGAATCCTATCTTTGGTTTAAATTTAAGGTTTAGAGAAATCTTGGGATTATGTCTCCTTAGAGGTGAAACATGTGGGACAATATTAGTTTATCATGGAATTTAGTTGTTAAATAATGCATAGGCTAGGTCAAAGATCCTTGGGGTCTATCTTTCGACAAAACCCCAACAATTTACCCATTGGTCCTTTCGAGCACCTAACAAGTGTGAGGTTTATATAGCTACCGAAAACATCAACCAAGCATCCATATTTCTAGGATGATGCTCTTGACATATTTACACTTCCTAAATACTTATGTCTAAGATTTCAAAGGGCAGTAAACTGTAGACTTAGTTGTTCGCCATTGCTTTGTCCCCCGATAACCCTCTTTCGAGGATGTTATGGGTTACCTAATATTCACTTAAATCCCTTTGTTGAGGATGAAAAAGGATTTTTTAATCTTGGAGCTTTCACCCATCAAACCCATTTGGTTAATTGGAGTTTTCACCCATCAACTTCTAACAAATAAGATCAAGCAAGGGTGAAATCCATACTCAACAAATAAAATCTAGGAAAACACAAAAAATACCCATACACAATCACACTCTGGTTCAACATAATCCCAATATTAAATTATTTAGCTACTCATGAAGAAATTAAAGAGAGGTATACTATGTGGGTTAACCAAATCATTCATTTTCAAAAGGAAACTAAGAAATTTAAGCCTCCAAAGTTGATTACACACTTACCCAATTAGGTGTTTGAAGCTAAGAATTCAAAACTATCTTATGAGATAAGCAATACCCAAAGAAGAAAGGGTTTTTGCTTATAAATGATTTTGGATTCGTCCATATCATTTTACAATTTTTCCCTAGGGTAAGTTCCCACTGATCTGCGATCACGCCTGTTTAACCGCGACCGCTGCTATTCAACGACGATTATATTTCGTGACTACACTTTGTTGAACACCTTGAATAACGATGATTGTGGTTGCGGTAACCAAGGTTAACAATTTTAGGTTTCCAATTGCACTTCTTTTGCTTCTATTTTCTCCCTTTTTATATCTATTCTACATATGGTCACCTTCTTCACATCATATGTACAAAATGTGGGTGTTAGTGTGCTTAAATCCGGATATAACCTTATTTTCTAATATAAAACATGGTAGTGTGTGTGTAATTTGTATGAATGAGTGGTACAATTACCACTCATCTATAGCTTATGATTTAGAGTTGCCTACAGATTTGGCCTTAGTGTATCTGTTGTTTCATGTCTCTTTGCAAAAGAAATTCATTGGTGACTCAACTTTTGATATTCCTTTAGAGCGTGTGGATATGAAAGATAGCCTTTCTTATGAAGAAGTCCCAGTTGAGATCCTTGACCGTAAGTTTTGTAGGTTGAGGAATAAAAAAGTTCCCTTGGTTAAGGGAGCTACTTGGAAAGCAAGGGAAGATTTCGAGCCAAGTATCCTTATCTTTCCTCTACGAATTCAGATTCAGCTTGAGGTAGTGGTTTCTCTTAAAATTGAATCTCTCATTTTCTAGATCATCTATTCAACCATCCTCATGTCATTACATGTAGTCATGAATTCATCTCAGTCCATTTATCCTCTTTCATATTCGATTATCAAATCATGATTCAACTTATAAGTATTTAGTGCACGATCTCAATTTTCATACAATCTCAGCTTAACCAGTTTCATTCGGGTACAAACGATCCTAAGAAAGAGATATTGTAGTACCCCACAAGACTCTAGAATGCTCCAACTTTTAGTTACATGTTCAAAGGGGGTACAAGGTATTAATTTCACACTAAGTACAAAAGACTTAGCCATTTTAATACCCCAAGAATGCAAACATTTTATTTTTTTCCCTTCCAGAGTTCAAAACTTTGATTTTTGAGTTGAAATATGTTTACGGGTATTAAAAGGGACATTGGGGAAATTTTCAAAAATTTTGGAATAGGTTTGGGGTGTTTATGGACCTCGGAGGAAGAAAGCCTCCATATTTTGGATGTGTCACGGAGGTTGGATATCCACAATAGTGGAACGCCCCAAATTTGGTACCTAGAACACTACACGATGCCCATGACCCCGAAGGACCATGAGCTAACCCATGACTAATATCTGTACCTGCGCATTGCATGATATACTGTATAAATATGGAATATAAGTTGTAAGGCTGTAAGGTTCAAAATTGTAACATGGCTGATAAAACAATATCTGAACGGGGTATAGGAATACCCGAAATTGAAATAAACTATCTATAAACATCTAGTCTGAAAGCCTCTAACTGACTGAACTATCTGAATAAGGATTTGATGGGACATGTCCTCAACTAACTACAACTACTAAAGTAACTAACTACTAAAGATATGAAATAATCAAATCATAACATCCTTGAATAATGAGGACTCACTACTGACTTTGACTGCTAAAACTGGAATGCTACTGATCCTCTGGAGCTCGTGCTTCTGAACCTATAGTATAAAAACACCATAGCATAAATACATCAGTACAATTAAATGTATTGGTATGCAAGTAAGGTAGGCAGAAGTCAAAGGGTTCATATGCATGAACAATGCTAACTGACTGTATAACATTATCGTGAGAATGCATACATGAATGTGTAACTATAACTGAATTCATGAGTAATACTGACTACAGAGTCTGAATACTGATAACATGAGTTAATGATAACTGATATAACTGATCCTGGGCGACTGTGTCTGACAGTCTAGGTTCTGATAGAACTAGCTGAGTTGCATACTGAGCTGAGTGACTGTATCTAACAGTCCTAATTCAGTAACTGAAACTGTGGGAGAATTCATCTAAACAACATGCCCCTTTTTCTAAATAGATTTAGGGTCTAACATGTAACCCCAATTAGAAGGGTGTCAATACCGCGCCACTGGTTAGGATAAGTTGTGAGAAATCCATCGTCTAATAGGTACTCTAAGGAGAATGGTGGGACCCTCATATAATAGGTTAATTCACCTCATCTACCCTCAACTAGCAGGTTTGATGTATCAACCTACGCTGGCTACGTAGTTCTGGAGCGCAAGGATTGCTTTTAAGAATCACACCCTCTACTAACAGGTGAGTTCTCATTCTTTGGCTCACTCGATGATGAATCATACTCCTATCTGAATAGACACTGAACATGATTAACTGAACTGAACTGGACTGAGTTCATTGAGTTTCATTAACTGAAAAAATACTATTGAGATCTGATAACTGACTGAGATTACTGAGATTTCCTAAGTCATGTAACTGACTGAATTCTATTGAGTTCTGAACTGACTGAGAATACAACTAATCATGGTGTCACTGAGATTTATCATGAGACTGACACTGGATCTACGCAAACAGATATGTTTTCAGGTACAAGTACCCCCAAGACTCGATAGCATGAAACTGAAAATACATGACACTTCTTGAACACATAACCATGGTCAATAATTCATATTACTATGATTAGGGATTTTCATGAAATATTTTCATACCACAAGCTTTCACATGAATAAGAATGCATATAAACATGTCATAATTCCCTTAGCCTAACCTCATGAGCATTTCATCAATCTATTACAAGTCATAACTATAGCATGGGAGTCATTTTGAACATAATGGTAACATGAATTCATCATTTAGGTTCTGTTGAGTCATAATGCACAAGCATTATTCTCTTAGGCATTTTATCAAACACCTAGTATGCATAACTTAGGGTGTATGCTTGATATCAAATTAATACCACATGATTCCCTAATTCAACTAAATTTCATAAATTTCAACCCACATAGTAGCGTTGTTTCATGAACAACACATAAAGATTCCAACTTGGGAATCCTACAACAATAACTACATGAACATAATCAATCCATAATATAAACATCACAATTCATAATTTAAAATTGGATTCTTGGGCTTCATGGATGAAAGGAATCCGGGAATGAATACTCGACATACCTTAGTTCTTGATTTCGTGATGGTGGAATTTCTTTGAATTTGGATCCCTAATTGAAAATCCTAACTTGTTCTTGAGAGGATTTTGAGAGAAGTGACTATATTTTGATTGAATAGGGGCTTAATCCCGTGTTTTAGACTTATATAAGGGTTTGAAATTGACCCTTTTGTGCTTAAAAACATGGATATTTAATGACTAAAACTAGGCATCAATGCATTAAGCAACGCTGTGCGTTGACTACGCCGACGCGTCGCGCCATGATCGTGTTAACTCTCAATAATTTTGGCTCTAGCAGCCTGCAACTATGCTAACCAACGTGATTGTCCATGGGGCATGCCAAGATCGCGTTGCTCCACTATTTTGGGACTCCGAACGTGGTCTAAATAAGTTTGGAAAAATCCAAAACTGGTCCTGGAACACCTCTTGACCTTCCTGATCATGAATCAACAAAAATATAGACCATTTAAGGATGTTAGGGTCGTAAAATAAGATTGCCAACTTTTGAAGGCTAAAATAAACTAAGTCCAGAAGCTTAGTTAGGATTTTCTAAGCATGGGACCCCCTTGACAAGCTTAAAGAACTGATTTAAGCTGTGAAATTTTGCGGGGTCTTACAATATCTCTCCCTTGAGAACATTCATCTTTGAATGAGACTGACTAAGATGGGGAAAATACAAACTAAAGTATATATAGGACATGAATAACTGAAACATGATTCCATGACTGACATGATTGATAACTGAATATATCATACTGAACATGCTTATCTAATGTATGCATAACTGATTCATGAATGCATGACTAAGATTTATGATAAGCTAAGTTTCTTATAATCAGGATACATATCTGATGCATGAATACGTGACTGATATGATGCATGACCATATGACTGAATATGCAATAGTATTTGATACCAAGTTCAAAATTGAATTCTGAGCATGAACTGAATACCAAGTTGGTAATGAAACTGAACATGATTACTGAGTAAGCTTAAGGAAAACTATTACCTTGGGCTGAGTCTGAGTTAGTGGAAAAGAGATGTGGATACTTGGTCCGCATAACTGCTTTTGCTTCCCAAGTAGCTTCCTCAACGGACTAATTCCACCAAAGAACTTTGACTAGAGGGACTTCTTTGTTCCTCAATCTACGAATTTGGTAGTAAAGAATTTTGAATGGAATCTCTTCATAAGAGAGGTTGTTCTGAACATCAATGCCCTCTATAGGGACTATAAATGATGGGTCACCTATGCACTTCTTGACCAAAGAGACGTGGAACAATAGATGAACCGAGGCTAGATCTGAAGGCAATTCAAGCTCATAAGCTACGTTACTGAAATGACTAAAATTTTTGAAGGAACCGACATATCGAGGGCTGATCTTTCCCTTTTTGTCGAATCTCTTTACTCTGTTCATGGGAGATATGTTTAGGTAAACATAGTCACCAATCTCAAACTCAAGATCTTTTCTGCGCACATCTGCATAAGACTTCTATCGGCTCTGAGCAGCCCAAAGTTTTTATCTGATCAACTGGACTTTTTTTAAGGCATTAAATACTATGTCAGGCCCTATAACTAATGCCTAACTAACTTTGAACCAACCAATTAGAGATTTGCATCTCCTATGATAGAGATCTTTGAATGGAGCCATTTAAATACTGGAATGATAGTTGTTGTTGTATGCAAACTCAGTCAAAGGCAAGTGATCATCCCGACTACCCTTGAAATCAATTGCACATGCTTGCAGCACATCTTCTAAAGTCTGAATGGTCCTTTCTACTTGACCATCTATCTAGGAATAAAAGGCAGAAGTAAAATAAACTTGGGTACCAAGACCCTTTTAGAATACTTTCTAAAAGTAAGAGGTAAACTGGGTACCTCTGTCTGAAATAATACATAATGGAACACCGTATAATCTGACCAACTCTCTAATATAGAGTTTGGCATAATCCTTGGCTGAATAAGAGGTATGGACTGGAAAGAAATGAGCTAATTTGGTCATCCTGTCTATAATGACCCAAACTAAATCATACTGGTAACGATTACGAGGTAAACTCATCACGAAGTCCATGTTTACTTCTTCCTACTTCCACGTAAGAGTAATCAACTCCTATATGGACCCACTAGGCTTCTGATGCTCTATCTTAACTTGTTTACATATAGATTACTTAGCCATAAACTCTGCAATATCTTTCTTTACCCCACTCCACCAATAGATCTCCTACAAGTTGTGGTATATCTTACTGGCCCCTGGATGAATAGAGTAGCACATACCATACGCTTCTTCGAGAATTTGCTACCTTAAGTCATCTACACCTAGCACACAAAGATAACCTTGACAACGCAAAACACCATCTCTCCCTTGGGAGAAAACCTCTACTTTTTGATCTTTGACTGATACTTTCAACTTGATTAGACTGGGATCTCTATCTTGTTTTTCTTTCACCTCAGAAACTAGAGATGATTCTGAACTATTCTAAACCTATATACTGCCTTCAGTTTCTGAATTATTCTAAACCTATATATTGCCTTCTACTAAATCGACTAGGCGGACACCTAGTCTGGCAAGTTGATGGACTTCCTGAGCTAACTTCTTCTTACTGTTCTCAACATGAGCAACACTACCCATAAACAATCTACTGGGGGCATCAGCCACTACATTGGCCTTGCCCCGATGATATAGAACACTCATATCATAACATTTCAAGATCTCTAATCACCTTCTCTGACAGAGGTTAAGATCTTTTTGAGAAAAGACATACTGAAGGCTCTTATGATCAGTGAACATATCTACATAAACACCGTACAAGTAATACCTCCAAATTTGTAAGGAAAAAACTATGGCTGCTAACTCAAGATCATGAGTAGGATAATTCTTCTCATGATGTTTAAGTTGTCTGGAGGCGTAGGCTATGAACTTACTATGACGCATGAGGACACAACCCAAACCTACTCTAGATGCATCATAATACACTACGAACCCATCTGTACCATTTGGAAGAGAAAAAATTGGAGCTGAGGTTAGTCGAGTCTTCAACTCCTGAAAACTCTTGTCGCAAGGATTTGAATACTGAAACTTGACTTTCTTCTGAGTCATTCTGTGCATAGGGGATGCAATAGAAGAAAATCCCTCAACAAACCATCTGTAATAGCCAACCAAACCCAAGAAGCTCCTGATATCTGGTGGAGATACAAGGCGAGGCCAATTTCTTACAGCTTCAATCTTTTGAGGATAAACTCTAATGCCATCATCAAAAATGATATGACCAAGGAATGCTATTGACCTTAGCCAAAATTCATACTTACGTAATTTGGTGAACAACTGATGATTTTTGAGAGTTTGCAATACTATTCTGAGATGGTCTATATGATCACACTTATTACGAGAGTAAAAAAAGATTTCATCTATAAAGACTATGGCAAACATGTCCAAGTACTGCTTGAACACGTGATTTGTCAAGTCCATGAAAGCTGCTGGGGCATTGGTAAGACCAAAGGACATAACTAAGAATTTGAAGTGACATACCGAGTATAGAAGGCTATTTTGGGAATGTCACATTCTTTGACTCTGAGTTGATGATAGCCTGATCTGAGCTCTATCTTGGAGAAATAGTTGGCACCCTAAAGTTGGTCAAAAAAGTCATAAATTCTAGAAGGTCGATACTTGTTCTTGATTGTGGCTTTATTGAGTTAACGGTAATCAATGCACATTCTGAGAGAACCGTCTTTCTTTTGCACGTATAAGACAAGTGCCCCCACAAGGACACACTGGGTCTAATGAATCCCTTATCTAGGAGGTCCTTCAACTGTTCTTTCAATTCTTTGAGTTCTACTAGTGCCATTCTGTATGGTGAAATATATATAGGTTAAGTATCTGGAAGAAGATCAATACCAAAGTCTTTCCCTTTCGGGAGCAATTTCTAGAAGATCTTCGGGAAAGACATCTGAATATTCATTCACTACTGGACTGATTCAAGACTGGTAGTTTCAAAACTAAAGTGCTTAACTTAAACAAAATGATAGACACATCCTTTAGATATCATTTTCTATGCCCGAAGGTAGGAAACAGGCTAACCTCTAAAAACGGAAGTACTACCTCTCCACTTTAGGATAGGTTCATTCAAAAACTGAAACTGGAAAATTCTATTTCTTTAGTCGACCGTGGCATAGCAGGAATGAAGCCAATCCATACCGATAGTGATATCAAAATCAGTCATCTCTAATTTGACAAAGTCTGGTGAAGTGACTTTCTGAGGACCATAACCAGACACTTTCTGTATACCCGTCTGGCTATGATGGTTTTACCCACTGGGGTGGAGACTAATAAGGGCTCTACTAGAATTTTGGGATTGACTCCAAAATCAACTGTTATATAAGGAGTAACAAAAGACAAAAAAGCTCCTGGATCTAGCAAAGCGTAAATATATAAATGAAAGATATGTAACATACCAGTAACCACATTAGGAGAATTTTCCTGATCCTTTCAGGACTGAAGAGTATAGAGTCTATTTGGACGTTGCCCACTAGTAGCACTGAAAGTGGCACCCTGCTGATTCGGGTGATTGGACTGAGCTGAGGAATGGTTACGCTGACCCTGAGGACCTGGCTGAGGACAATCTCTGACTCTATGGCCTGGCTTGCCACATCCTAAGCAAACATCATTGCCAACTCTACAAGTACCGTGATGGTACTTGCCATATGTCTGACAAAAAGGATAGGTTCGGGTATTGCTAACGCTGCCTTGAGACTTAGAGTCTGGTGCCCTATCTCTATTGCCGTCACTAAATTTTGACACTGGAGCACTAGCTGAGGAAGGATTTAGAATGGATATCTTTGGGTAGAACTGAGAATGACTTGCACCCTTTGACTTAGGTTGAGCAAAGTTGAAACTACCTGTCCTTGCTCTCATATTCTGCTTCTCTCTTCATCTTAATCTTTTGCTCCTCTATCTATTGAGCATGGATCATAAGCCTAGCTATGTCCATCTCACTAATCAACATTGCATATCTGCACTCATTGACCACACTATCATTCAACCTAAAAACATATTTACTCATCTTAGCCCTGCTCTCTGCCACTACATGAGGATTATATCTAGCTAGTTAAGTAAACTTAAGAGAATATTCTTTCATTGTCATGTTTCCCTACCTGAGGTTGATAAATTCTAGCACCTTAGCTTCTCTCAAATCTAGAGGAAAGAATCAATCAAGAAAAGTAGTGACAAACTCCTCTCACTCTATAGGCCCCGCATCACCAGCCCTCTCTGCTTTCTACTATTTGAACCATGTGTGAGCCACATCCTGCAACTGATATGCATCTAGATCAGCACTCTCAATAGATGACACCCCTATAATACCTGTAACCTTCTGAACCTAATCAAGGAATTCCTGAGGGTTCTCATCTAACTTAGATCCAAAAAAGGATAGTGGATTCATTCGGGTGAAGTCCCAAATCCTGGATACAGCTGAGTTGGCCACTGGGTTGACTAGAACAATAGTTGGTCATTCATTCTGGGCAGTAAATGAGATAGCAAGATTAGTGAATGCAGCTCTGAACTCTACATAAGAAACATGTTCATCCAAGGGATTTGCTTGGATGGGCTAAGGGGTTGATTGATTTCTGTTTCTTCTCTTGGGAGGCATGTTCTGTAGAAGAAAGAGAGAAATGACTTAGACTGAGAGTTAAACTTGATCTCATGCTCACTGGTAAGACATGAATACTGAAATAAGGGAAACTATTCCTAAAATATCTTATAGCCTCCTGTACATAAATGTGGTTCGCAACACACCCATGCACAAGACTCTACTAGATGTGGATTTCAGACTTCCTAGGACACTATTGAACCTTAGGCTATAATACAAAGTTTGTAACACCCCGAATCTGGTACCCAGAATGCTACACACTGCCCATGAACCCGAAGGACCACGAGCTAACCCATGACTGATATCTGTACCTGAGCATTGCATGATATATTATATAAATATAGAACATAAGTTGTTAGGACATAAGGTTTAAAAGTGTAACATGTATGATAAAACAATATCTAAACGGGGTATAGGAACACCCAAAACTAAAATAAACTGTCTGTAAACATCTAGTCTGAAAGCCTCTAACTGACTGAACTATCTGAATAAGAAGTTGATGGGATATGTCCCTAACTAACTCCAACTACTGAAATAACTAAGTACTAAAGATATGAAATAATCAAATCATAACATCCTCGAATGATGAGGACTCACTTCTGACTCTGACTGCTAAAACTAGAATGCTACAGATGCTCTGAAGCTCATGCTTCTGAACCTTTGGTATAAAAACACCATAGCGCAAATGTGTTAGTACAATTGAATGTACTAGTATGCAAGTAAGGTAGGTTGAATGCAAAGGGTTCATATGCATGAACAATGCTAACTAACTGTATAACTTGATCATGAGAATACATACATAAATGTGTAACTATAACTGGATTCGTGAGTAATACTGACTGCTGAGTCTTAATACTGATAACATGAGATACTGATAACTGATATAACTGATATAACTGATAATGGGCAACTGTGTCTGATAGTTTAGGTTCTGATAGAACTAGCTGAGTTCCGTACTGAACTGAGTGACTGTATCTGACAGTCCTAATTCTGTAACTAAAACTGTGGGAGAATTCATCTAACCGACATGCCTTTTTTTAAGTAGATTTGGGGTCCAACCTATAACCCCCATTGGAAGGGTGTCAATACCACACCACTGGTAAGGACAAGCTATCATAAATCCCTCATCTAACAGGTCCTCCAAAGAAAATGGTGGGACTCTCACATAACAGGTTAAGCCACCTCATCTACCCTCAACTAGTAAGTTTGATGTTTCAACCTATGCTGTCTACGTAGTTCTGGAGAGCAAGGATTGTTTCTAAGAATCGCACCCTTTACTAATAGATGAGTTCCCATCCTTGGGCTTACTTAGTGCTGATTTCTACTCCCATCTGAATAGACACTGAACTTGATTAACTGAACAGAACTGGACTGAGTTCATTGAGTTCCATTAACTGACAGAATACTATTGAGATCTGATAACTAACTGAGATTACTGAGATTTCTTGAGTAATGGAACTGACTGGATTCTACTGAGTTCTAAAACTAACTGAGAATACTACTAATCATGGCATGGCTGAGATTTATCTTGAGACTAATGCTGGCTCAAGGGACATAGCTAAGTTGTTGGGTACAAGTACCCCCAGGAGTCGATAGCATAAAACTGACAAGACTTGACACTTCTTGAACACATAACCATGGTCAATAATTCATATACTATCATTGGGGATTTTCATGAAATATTTGCATACCACAATCTTTCACATGAATAAGAATGCTTATAAGCATGTCATAATTCCCTAAGCCTAACCTCATGAGCATTTTATTAATCTATTACAAGGCATAACAATAGCATAGGAGTCATTTTGATCATAATAGTAACATGAATTCATCATTTAGGTTCTGTTGAGTCATAATGCACAAGTATTATTCTCTTAGGCATTTTAACAAACACCATATATGCATAACTTAGGGCTTAGGCATGATATCAAATTAATACCACATGATTCCCTAATTCAACTCAATTTCATAAATTTCAACCCATATACTAGCATAGTTTCATAAACAACACATAAAGATTCCAACTTGGGATTCCTACAACAATAACTACATGAACTAATCAATCCACAACATAAACATCACTATTCATAATTTAAAATTGGATGTTGGGCTTCATAGTTGAAACGAATCCAGAAATGAACACTTGACATACCTAAGTTCTTGATTTTACAAAGATTAACGGTGGAATTTACTTGAATTTGGATCCCCAATTGAAAACCCTAACTTATTCTTCAGAGAATTTTGGGAGAAGTGACTATATTTTTGTTGAATAGGGGCTTAATCCGGTGTTTTAGACTTATATAAGGGTTGGAAATTAACCCTTTTGCACTTAAAAATGTAGATATTTAATGACTGAAACTGGGCATCGACGCATAAAGCAACACGGCGTATTGACTGAATCAACACAATGGTCGATGCGTCATGCCACGGTCGCATCGACTCTTAGTATTTTTGGCTCTGGCAGCTTGTAACTAGGATAACCAACACAATTGGCAATGCAGTGTGCCAAGATCGTGTTTGTCCACTACTTTGGGACTCCGAACATGGTTAAACGAGTTCCAAAAAATCCAAAACTGGTCCAAAAACACCTCTTGACCTTCCTGATCATGAATCGAAAAAAATATAGACCATTTAAGGATGTTAGGGTCTTCAAATGAGACTGCCATCTTTTTAAGGCTAAAATAAACCAAGTCTAGAAGCTTAGTTAGGATTTTCTAAGCATGGGACCCCCTTGACAAGCTTAAAGGACTGATTTAAGCTGAGAAATTTTGCGGGGTCTTACAGATAACCTCTGTGCTAGAAAGATTAGTCTCTGTGATAACCTCTGTGCCATGGAGGCTATCCTCCGCGAGAGCCTCCATGCAACAGAGGCTGTTTTTTCCTGCATTCTTAATTAAGGGTCCAAGGAGAATTTTAATCTTTCTCCCTCACCCCAAATGCCTAATTGACGAATTAAAACCCCAAGAGGGGCATCAATTACCCCATTATCCATTAGTTATCATACGTAAAATCATCCACCTTTCCCAAGTATGTAAAATTCAAGTTTCTCTTCCAGGATTCAAGTATTCAAGTTCCAATTCCAAGTTTCTTCATTAAAAATTCAAGCAATTAAGGTATATGGGGTATTCATCAATGGGTTCCTTCCACTCATTGAGTCCCAAAATCCCTTTTTTTTTCAAGTTTGAATTTCTTATCCTATTTTGTGAAAATATAAATGCTAATTATGAAATTAATCTATGTTTTCTTAGTAGTTTTGAATTTAAGTCATGTAAATAAGTTTCACCATGTGAATTATGCACTTTATGCTTTAAATTCCAATCACCATGTTATATATAGTTGAAACCATGTTAGTTTACGAATTCTTGAATTAAACCATGTGAATATATTTTTCTCCCAAGTTTATCATATTCCCATATTCAAATTCATGGATTTCATCAGTTTAATGAAATGTATTATGTTTTGGGTCTTTGAATCATGAATTTCATGATAGTGTTCTAAATGATTTTATTGTATTTAAAGTATCATTCAGTGCTGGAGTGTTATGAAAACCCAATACCTATATGTTTTAACATGTTTATATTTTCAAGTAACAAGGCAAATGGACCATGATTTTATTATCATATACAGATTATCATGTTCATGCTAAGCACTTATCAGTACAGTACCATGTCATGTCAAAAAAATAATACAAGTGCCATTCAGTTGTGAGTAACACTTAGCACCAAGCGAACCCAGGGATGATGGCTCCCCCATCAGTTAGGCGTAAGTTATTATTAGTAGTCCCTAAGTTCTAGACGTACGGAACCACCATAGATTATAAGGCGTCCCCCATCAGTTAGGAATGACACCCTCGTCCTTTGGGACATTAACCTTATGGATCCACATCGCCAGACATGTGTTATTACCCCTGGAAAGGTACCAACACCCTTCAACCAAGGGTTGTAAGTTAGACCCCGATTTCTCAGATTGGGGCATGTTAGTTGTAGTTAGCTCCCACAATATGAGTTCAGTATTCGTATTATATCAGATCAAGTTTGCATAACCTAGTGTATACTTTCTGGCATTCAGTTACTCATGTTATACATATTATCTCAGTTCATAATTTACTCTGTCACATTCTTTTTACATGTTCATGCATACATGTTTAGAGTCCATAGATATTTTATCTAGACCTTACCTCACTTACCAGTACACTTAAAGTATTGACCGTATATCACAATATGGGTTCAGATGCTCAGTTCACTGATTGCCCTTAGCCGACTCAGACCCATTCAGCAGTAGTAGTGGTGAGTCCTCATCCATCAGAACAAGTTATGTTTAGTTACTTTCAACAGTTCTTTTGTTTTAGTCATTCGGAGTTAGTTAGGGTTTTGTTCCATCAACTCCAAATACCTTAGAGGCTTTCAAAATAAATGTTTCAGATATTCCGATGTTTAGATATTCAAATTTATTTTCTGTATCTTTAATCAGTAATTCAGACATGTTGGTACTTGTTTCATTATTCCACCATGACAGTAATTATATTAGTTCAGTTTTGGCACATAATATTTTATTATTATTTTATTCAGCGCTCACAGCAGGTACCGGATCATAGGTTAGCTTGGGGTTATTTGTGGCCTTAAGCACCATTTTGTGACTAAGGGGTAACCTCGCGTCGTGATAGTACAAAACAAAAAAGGATATTTAATATATTCAGTAACATGACCAAAGCCAATACAGTCCACCTACGTATTCAACTAGGGAAATTAGTTCAAATGTAGTTCATTACAGCTAGAAAGTATGATTAAAAGGAAATCGAACCATAAGGGGCAATTATATGAAAATAAAATGAGAAATTACGATTAAAAAAAAAGAAACAATGACATAAAAATGTAAGATATAAGGATGCCTAAAATGTGCCTTTGAGGAAACTTCACTCTTCTTTGTGATGGATGATGCCAATGATTATTTCTTATGACTAGGCAATGGATTATTGTTAACATTAGCGGGAGCTTCTGCTATTTTTAATCACTTTGTTGTCAATCAGGTCCTTATTGTTGTGCATAAGGCTGATACATTTTTTTTATATTATGTCCAACAACTCCTAACTGATAAGCAAATCGCTTGTTTGGTTCATGCCAATTAGCAGAAGTGATCACAGTCTTTGTGCCCACTAGATAAAGTAGCCCTTCTTCTTTCAAGATTTCACAAATTTGAGTAAGTGGTACTTCAAATGTCATGAATATTCTAGGAGGCTTCCTTTCATAATTGACACGAGGTGCATCATTTTTGTAGTTTTACAGTGGAGGTTGAGTGTGATATGCTTCTTGCACATTGTATACCGAATAGTAAGTGTGTCAAGCATTGAGTTGGTATCGTGTGAATCTTGGTAGTTGAATGAACTTTATTGTCACAACCCAAAAATCCAAGGGTCGTGATGGCATTTGTTGCGGAGAACCTTGACAAGTATGCCCACTATTTAAACTGATATAAAAGAGAAAATACATTCAAAACACCAATGCAAGGTTCCTAGAATGAAGCCGAACCATATAAATATAATAAAAGCAGAAAGGAACATAAATAATAATGTCATAACTCCCAAAACCTACTGTAACAGTGTAAGAACTACTAGTACAATTCATGAAAACACAATACAAAGAAACAACTTTGTCTCTAAACACTAATAAAGACATAGTCTGATAAGAAAAGATAGCAGTAGACTTCAGATGCATGGAATCAGCTGCTATCTCGTAAAGCTCTAGATATTGGCAAAATCAACCAATTTGGGGTGTACCCGAACCAGGATCTACACTGAAAGGGCACAATAAGATTGAGTACAGTCCACTTGTACTCTGTAGGTATCATAGGCAAAGTGGAAAAATATGGATAATAAAGCATACAAAATACACACTAAGGCATGTCACCTACAATCAAAAAATGTCCCATAATGGTATCCCACAGCGCTTGCACTAACAGTTCTACAATACTCACATATATTGCACCAAACAACAGAAAGGAACACAAGTATACATTATACAACATATAAGTAGAGCACAGAAGAACAACCTATACAAGAACATCAAGTACAAGTAAAGGAAGATATAACAAAGATCGTAGGTGACAATACAATACAAAAATACAATCATATCACAAGCATAATAAATTAAATACAATGAAAATAACGATAATGGTGATGATTTAATATACGAGGCCATCACACAACCTTTGAGACTGTCGCACAACCTTTGTATACACCTACGAAGCTAAAGCTTCCCGACATAGGACACATAAGGGTTTCTTCAACTCGTATATAATCCATATCCATATCTCCTCCTCGACATATCCCTCGGTGAGGGTTCTTATAAAATGTCAAATATTTTGTCAGAAAAAGCCAATATGTATCAGTGTTTTTGATATTTTCATGGTGGTACCCATGTTTCATGAATGTACATTATTTGAGGATATAATGCTCATAGCCAACCATAATGATTATTTTCATATCCAACCAATTTACCAACCAAGTGAGCCAAATATCCACTTAATATTTCCAACCATCTATGAAAACCAACATGATTCATATGCCAACTAGAGTATGAATGCATCATAGTACACAATTTGTACCACAATATTCTTTTCATTAAACAAGATAAAATTATTTACATAAATATAGACTATCAACATCACATAGGACCCCACATGGTCAAACATGGCACATAATATCCCAAAATTACAAAATACATCATATATAAGCCCCCACATGGGAGCAACACAATAAGATAGCTATTTTTCATGATTAGTTCACACACCCTTAACATGCTTTTGTATCAAAATTAACTATCCAAAAAAAGTTAAGCCATAACCTACCTCGAAAGCTGAAAGTCCAAAGCTAGTCTACAACCCTTCAATCCATAATCCTACTCCTCTTAAACGGACCTAAAATCAACTAAAAATTGAAATGTAGAACCCACACATGAAAATAAAGTAAACGACACCCATATTGCCTAGTTTTAGGATTGTGTCAAAATGGACCCCCAAAATGGATTTTTGAAAATAACAAAATATCCTAATTTTATTTGAAAAATATGTTTCCCATATTTTTAGGAGTACAGCTGAAAATCCAAGCAAAAATGAGTTAAACACAAGGTCCAAATCAAAGAAAAAACCATTTTCAAGCTTTACTTGTAAAAATTCCTAAAATTCATTTAAAAATCAAGAATTGAAGTTGTTTTGAAGATAAAATTGAGGAAAACTGATAATTATAGGATTAGAAACTCACCCAAGTGAAAAAGGTTCAAAATTGGAGTTTAAATTGGAGCAATGCAATTTTTAGGTCTTACGAGCCAAAATCTCCAAGTTCCTTAATTTAATACAAGTTTAAAACAAGAAATAGAAGATAAAGATTGAAGAAAATAATTGAAATAGGTGTTATGGACCCTACCCAAGCTTAGAAGTGGTGAAAGTTTCTCAATATCACAAAACCCTAAGCTTCAAGTCTTAAAAATGGTAAAAAAAAAATGGAAAAACATGGATATTATATAACCCACGCATCACGAGCGCAAACCAGGTGTTGTGATTGCGATTTTTGGATGACAGGGGAATCGCGATCACAAAAAGGGTATCACAAACATGGATATTATATAACCCACGCATCAATAGCTGGGGACTTGGTACATTTCAAGTCTCTGTGGGACCCTCGAGATTCATTTGAAATCTTGTAAACACAAACCAACTATGTCACCCTATCAAATTTGATGATCCAAACTCAATGGTGATATCAGAATTTAGAAAAAAACATCATTATCTTAAACTTTACCTCCAAAATAAAAAATAATAACTTTTCAAACAGAGTATCAAAATGAGATTTAAAAGCCATAAAACTACACCAACCACATTGCCATCCTAAAATCGATATATTCTGAATCTGCTGGTGCAGTTCATTTTTCCATCCAATACATAGATCAAAAGATTTTGTCTAAAGTTAACTATAAAGCTCTTTAAGCCACTAAAATGACAATATCACATAAAACACACCAAAATGGCAGAACCCATTGACAGAGATCTAAAATTTACGTGATCTTTTACTTCGGCACCTCAAGTGGATGTTGTTTATTTTGGTATCTCAAGTAGCATACAGATGTGTCATTTTGGCACTTTTTGTTGAGTCATCATAGGACGTGTGTTACACATATTTTATGCGCATTTGAGGGGTATTTTTGTAAATTTTCATCTTTCTTCTCTTTTTTCCTCACTCTTTCTTCCATTAATTTCCTTTTATTAACACAACAAATTTTACTCCATTAATTCTTGGGGGTCAAGCCCACAATATCAGTTTTTTACTCTTTTCTGCTTCATTATTGTGTAATTAAGTGTTCTCTTTTGAAGTTATAATGAGACTTGCATTTTTTTGCAGTTCTATGAAGCTCAATCCATGAAGAAAAATTGAAAATATAGTAAAATTAATAAAGAAAAACTACAAAAAAAAAAGAATCCAATCGATGAAGAAAATCTGAAAAATGGTGCTAAATATATGAAGAAAAACTAAAAACCAAGAAAAATTGATTAATACAAAACATGAGATAGACCTTGTTTATGTTTCATCAGTTGAACACTTTAGGGTTCTACATAGATCCAATGATCATTTGGTTAAGGGTAAAGCTTATGAAGCGGATAGGAATGACCCGATTGAGGGACCCGAATCGAAAACTTAGGTGGCAAGGAGATTGAAGATTGGTGTTTATTTTGCTACATGGTGATTTTTGAATGTTATTTTTAATATATGTAATAAGAAAGTGTTGAATGCTTTTCCATTCCCAACTTTGTCACTTGTTGATGGTTTGTTGATGTCTTAGACTCTTAGAATTGTTGAAACTTCAAAAATCAATCTTGAATTCTGAAAAACTCTCTTTTAGATAAGAAAAATTGAGTTAAGTGGAGAAGATGATTTGAGGGTGGGGTTTAGGGGTGTTTGGAGAAGATGATGAGAATTTTATTTGGGGGGAGGGGTCGACGGGGTGATTGGAGAAGACAGATAGGGTTTGGGTAGGGTGGGGGTGGGGGTTAATTTTTTATTTAAATTAATTATTTAAAAAATATTTGAATAAAAAATAACAAATTTCATATTATTATTGGTCACTTTACACATCATATTAGGTATTTTACACGTCATAGCGAGCATAATGCACGCATACTATGTATTTTTGCCGATTGTGAAAAAGGTGACAAAATGACATATTTGTAAGCCACTTGAGGTGTTAAAAGTGAAAAAAGTTCACTTGAAGTGACAAAGTGAAAGATGTCACCAATTTGAGGGATCTGGCAATGGGTTTAGCCCACTAAAATACATCGGGAATTATGTCAGTCTTCCCCATACCCCAAAAATACTATGATACAACCACAGGGAGGGGTAAAATGATCAAATCATAAGAAAAAATACATTTCACATAATTCATCAAAATTTGAGTCGTTATAGTCATTGAGTCATCACTCCTATTACTTCTTTATCCTTTTTCTTTCCATTTCAAAAAGAGCCAATCTAGAAGCCCTTATAAGTGGATTGTAGTTAGGCCAAATTTATCATCCTATCCTTTATAAGTGGATTGTAGTTCTACCAAATTTATTATACTTCCTGTCTTGAGGCCATCCTAAATAATTTCTCTAGTCTTGACAATTTTAGTAAATATTTTTCCAGCCATCATCACCATGCGATTAAAATATTTTGGGTTTCGTGCATGGATAAAGTAACTGATCAGTCCAGCTTCCTTCATAGGAGGATGTATTGTAGGTGCCTCTTCTCTCCACTGTATGGTATGTTCACAAAAATTCTCATTTGATTCTTATCTTAGCTTTGTGATAGAGATTTTGTCAAGAATAATATCAACATGAAACTTGTAACGATCCACAAAATCATTTTCCAAGTCATCCCATGTGCGCCATTTAGTAACATCTTGTTTAGCGTACTATTTTAGAGCCTTTCCACACAAACTTTGACTAAAGAGCTTGATCATATTCCTTTGTTTTTACCCACACCAATAAACTTTTCACAATAAGTTTTCAAATTA
The DNA here is from genome assembly GCF_002878395.1 of Capsicum annuum. Taxonomy (NCBI): domain Eukaryota; kingdom Viridiplantae; phylum Streptophyta; class Magnoliopsida; order Solanales; family Solanaceae; genus Capsicum; species Capsicum annuum. Next base: position 29,477,686 of record NC_061116.1, on the reverse strand, counting down.
AAGAAGGGATTTCCAGACCCATCAAACTTTTGAATTTTAGGATCTTGTAACCAAAAGGTAATTCTATCTCGGTAAATGTACACAACTCTTCATACTTCACACTTTGGTTACTTTTTAGCCCATGAAGGCTACTCCTTGCATCTTCCAAGACTTTGATGTTTCTATTCATTGTCTCATCAGTATACATCCTTAGATAATTATCAATTTCAATATAATGATCAGCATCTAGGTGGTATAACCCATGAGTTTGTATTGCTAGTGGGGCGGTAGCATAGGTGTACATTAGCGGAGTATGGTGTGACAATGGTATTTCTATATGTAGTTTTGATGATGAGCATCTAACTTCAAGGGACTAGGTCCCTGGATGTGCAAGGTACAATACAGCTGGCACACATTGCCTATATAGTTTTGTCCTATTATGTATCAAACTTACAGGTTCTATTTTGTACTGATTAGGATATCTGGTCCAATAATATTTTAGCCCTAATCATTACTCAGCTACAAAAGAAAAGATATGCCTCATGACCAAATGGTTTTTGCAAATTCAAGAGCAGAAGAGAGATAGAAGCAAAAACTACATTTGAAGATTGCTCAAGCATTGCTTGTGTTATTATATTTGTACTATGCTTAAAGAGTTCGGGAGTGTTCGTGAGTGTTGATTTTCACTTGAATTACTCATGCTATATGAGTAGTGCTTTCTTTTAATGAAGGAAGTTCTTAGATAGAGTTGTCTAAGCTTTCTGTTGGTTAAAGTTAGCCAGCTGTTGATGGAAATGTGGAAAAGTTGTCAAGGAGTGCTAGTAATAGAGGTATTGCAAGTAGGAGGAACCTAGAGTTAGGTTCACAGTCAAGTTTGTAGTCAAAAGTTTGGTTATAGTGGACTATTTTGGTGCTTGTAAGGGCAAGATGTGGTTTTTCCTTTCCTGGGTTTCCACATAAAAATCTCATGTTTTTACTTTCTTGCACTGCCTTTGATTTTCTAGCAGCTAAAAGTTTTTTTACTGTTCTAATACTTATGATTGATTTTGAGGGACCTGTTCCCTCACTGTAAGGTGCAAACCCTAAGGGTTTTAATAATTAGTATCAGAACGAGTTCACTTTGAAAGGTTTATACCTAGAGTATTCTGGTTATCATGACTGATATGACTGAACTAGGGGTGGAAAGAAAGCAATAAAAAAGGGAAAGGTTCCTAACTTTAAAGGCTTTAGAATAAGACACAGGAGAAAAAAACACTGATGTTTCACTTTTGGTAACAAGGATTTTAGATGTATGAAAAGGGTGGTAGCTCTGAAGAATTCATGAGGAACTACGAAATGCAAAACAAGAATCAAAATCCTAAGACATCAAGAAGAAAAGATCCAGCTAGCTGTATAGTAAAAAGGCGTTGGCTACTTGGGAAGACTTGTCCACCAAATCATGGAAAGACAAAAAGTATGGAGATGATTTCATGCTGAAACAGGATAATAAGAAAATAACCTCAGATTCCTAGTGTTCTCTGGCTATATGGGGAGACTCTTCCAGTAACTCTGGTGAAGATGAGAAAACTGGAGATATTTCTATGTTGCATTGCAAGACAATCCATTTATCTATGATTCCTTGTTTGCATTTTTGGCAAACACAGAGGATGAAGAAGAAAAGAAGGTAACACTCTTTGATCTTAAGGAAAACCTAGATAGCTACACTGCTAGGGAAATAAAAAATCTTGATAGTATGTTGATAGAATCTGTATATGAGAACATGAATTTAGTGCCTTAACTCTTTAGATATCTAAAACTGAAAAAATGGTCACTAAATTTAAGTCTGAAAATCTGAATTGTCTACTAAAAAGGGCAAAAGGTGTAGATGGTAAAGGAAAGAAGGAAGCCTTAAGGCTTTAGATTAATCTTGAGGAGAAAATGAAAGCTTCACAAAAATACCTTATGTCAGCATTTCACAGGAATGAAGAGTTAGAGAGGGGCCTGGTCTGCTTGAGAGAAGAGCTCAACAAGTTTCTTAAAAGGACATCTTCTTCTCAGATCCTTTCTACTTTGACAATTCAAGGTGTTAATTATGGTAGAGACTTAGTCTATTAAGGAGAATTCTACCCTAATGTGTCTCAAAGGAATACTGTCAATAATGCTAGAAACAAAGAAAGAAAACTCTTATGCATTCACTGTAGAAAACATGGGCACACTAAGAAAAATTGTCAAAGTTGGATTAGAGTTAACAAAAATGATTCAAGATATGTTCAGCAGGGTAAATCACTTCCAAAGGATTTCAAGCTACCGAAAATTGTGAAGAGGAAGCTATCTGTACCTAGGTGGGCTAAAAAGGATGTGACCACACTATTATCCTCCTACTGGGAACTCAAACTTAAGTAGGTTCTTAAATCTAACTTGTGATCATGATTTTAGGTTGGACAAAAGGGAGTCTAGTCAAGAATATTCAATAAAAGTAAGTGTTCAAGTGTTGAATGGTATAAAATCGGATTGGGTTTTCTCCCTCAAGTCCCTCCAAGGTAAAAGTGTCATACTTTGAAACTATTAATTTCAAGAGACCTAGTTCTCAAAAACTCATCTTAAAAAAAGGCGTTAGAAAGAGGCTAGAGCATGGATCAATCAAGCCAACCTAACCTATTATGAGAATCATTGTCTTTTTCAAAAATGGCTATGACAAGGATATAGGTATCCATGATAGATTAAGGTGCATGTTAATCTAACTCAGTATCATACTCTTGTAGGTATAGACCCATGGGGACAGCTTTTAAGGAAAACAGTGACTCAACCACAAGTTAAAAATTCATTCAAAAAAGAGAGGGACCTGGTTTATCTCTCATGTGAGTACCAAAATAATGTGCCTTAAATTTATTTTAAATATTTTGTTTAAAAAGACCACATGTCCTATCTTGTATGAAAAAAACTATCAATTTGGTTCAGATGTAAAGAGTCACATAGTTTTTATCAGACTCATCGATTTAAGGTAAGTCTTAAATGTCAAACGGTTATTTCTTTAATTATAAATTCAAACCCTTCTATTTCATTCTCATCATAATCATCTCAAAACATTAATTTCCTTCTCAATCAAAACTGGTCCTTCTTCTTCTTTTCTCAAAAATTCAAAATATCTGAAATTCTCTCTTCTTCAAACCCTATGAAAGAGTTGTCTTCTGATCATTCTTAAGAGCCACAAATTGTGTTACCCGTCAGTCCTTCTCATGAGACTCTTGAGACCTTAAGTGAAATTGCTCCCATCAAAACTCTAAGCTCTTGTAAATGTTCTATCCTAATAGTTGACCTAAACAAAAGTTTTGGGTCTCCAATTGAACAGGAGATTCTTCAGTCTGATGGACAAAAAACCAGATTCCTCATATTCCCCTTAAATCCAAGCTCCCTCTAAAGATTTAAAATTTACTAAAATTTCAAATAATTTACAAAAAAACTGGTTCTCCTGCCCTTTCTGAGTCAAATTTTGTATTTGCTAATCTGGTTGATAAAGATATCCTATAAAGAAGTCTGATTCTCTCAGCGGCATAGATCACGTAATTGAGAATTTACTCTTACTTTCTCATGATTCCATAGAAAGTTCAACTTGTGCAGAGGACAAGGGAAGAGGATAACTTAAAAAAAGATGGGAAATTCATATTACCTCCAAATGAGGAAAATGAAGAGCATGAGGATAATCAACCTTTGAGTTGGAAAATGAAGAGACTGAAGAACATTAAAGGAAAAATAATTGACACTAGTGTACAAGGTACTAAATCCTATTCCACTAAGGGTTATAAATAAAAATTGCTAGCAGATTCCATAGAGGAAAGTAAGTCTTCTACTACAAAAAAAAAAAGAAGACTCAAGAAACTTGTCATCGTAGAGAAGGTAAATGTTGAAGTAGTGGAGGTTGTAGAAGATGAGGATACTGATACTGATATTGTTATTCCATCTAATAAGAAAAAACTAGAAGTTTATGGTGATAAAAGGATCAGGTCCTCTAACCCAAAGTCTGTAGTCATGGTATAAGCAGAAAAAAGCACATAGCTGTGAAAAGAAAGAAAGGCTCTAAGGGGCCTGGTCCCATGAAGATAAAATTTGATGAAGAGAAAGAATTAATTATTAAATCAAAGAGAAGAAGAAAAGTGGAAGAAAGGAAAGTTGTCTGTAGATAAGCAATGAATGTTGTCTTGGAAACTCAGAATATGCTGATTGGGAAAGTATTTGATCCAAAAATCTATGGAAAAATAGGGATGGTAGAACTGTGGAGTATATGAGGCATTAAGGTTGGCTTCACATACTTAAAGAATTAGCTCCCATGTTGTTTGAAAATTAGGTGAGGGAATTCCACTACTCCATGGAATTCTCAGAGGATGGTTTGAGTTTGACTACATAGATGAAAGGAAAAGTTCTTAAGTTGAATGAAAAAACACTAGGAAGAATTTAGATGTACCTATTATGGGAGTAAAATCTGCTGTGAAGGAGCAGCCTACCACAAAATTTATGGTTGAAGTCTCAAAAATAGGTGGAACCTTAATAGTTGCTGTGAAAAAGAAGTTCCTAATTGGCAATTTTCAACTAGTATTAGAGTTCATCAACAAAGTTTTGTTTCCAAGATCAAATAAAAGGACCATTGCCTCTAGTGTTAACCTATTTCTGATAGAACGTTTGAGTAAGTTTGAGTTGATAAGCTTACCTGCTCTTATGATAGAGCACATAATAAGAAAGAAGGGAAGCATGAGATGCTTTATAGGTACTTCTTAAACAAGGTTTTTGATCATTATGGAATAATTGGGACAAAGGGAACCTTAGGAACAGTCAAACAAAAGTTTGGTTTGACAGACCTGGTGGAGAATGAGTGCATTGAAGGGAAAGTGGGAATTATATCCCAAGTATCAGCAATGTTGGTTACTTAAGAAATCCTGAACAAAGAAATAGAGGAGTTGAGGATCATTTTAGCAACAAAGGAAACTAAAATAGTGCACCTGAAACTACAACATCAGAAGTTGTCCTCAGAAGGACCTGGTTCCACTAAATTAATTGTAGTGAAAAATGAAAAACTCAAGGTCAAAATTGAAGAATTAACTAGTGAGGTTCAAGGGCTAAATGTTGAAGTAAATATCCTCACTAAACAACTATTGGATGATCATGCTATTGAGGATGCTAGAGTGGACATGCTGCTAAAATTACTTTCCCCTATACCCTCTTCTACCTGAATCATGTTGTGTCAGTATCTTGAGTTAGTTTCCAGTTCCTACTTCTATAGTGGCCTTTGCAAGTAGTAGTTTTTTGGTACATTGTAATGGTACTTATCCTAATTATTCATGAATAAAATTCTATTTGTAGGCCTTATCTGTTTCCTTTATTATAAGTTGTTCTTCATGTTAGTATTTCCCCAATGTCCCTAAGTTAATTAGCTGGTACTTATCTTTACTCTTGATTTACTATTAATCCTTTTCAATGGTGCCAAAAGGAGGAATGTTGACTTCATGTATGAGGACTAGTTGACCAGGAATGTGTGTGTGCTCAGATATGTAGGCATGATGATAGGGAGTAGGAATTATATGTCAAGGCATAGTGACAGGGGGAAGCAGACAAGAAGTTTTTGCTGCGAATGACAAGAAGGGACCAAGTCTTTGTGTTGCATGATGATGGAGAAAGTATGATAATAGGGGGAACATTCATCTTCAGGTGGTAATCACAAAAATTAAATATGATGAATGTTCATGGTTAGTTTTTCATAATCAAAAAGAGGGAAATTTCTATATGTAGTTTCGATGATGTGCAGCTAACTTCAAGGGACAAGGCCCTGGATGTACAGGTACAGTACAGTTGGCATGCATTGTCTACACAATTTTGTCCTGTTGTGTAACAAACTTGTAGTTGCTATTTTATACTGATTAGGACAATTGGTCTAATAATCTTTCAACCCTAATCATCACTCAGCTAGAAAAGTGAAAAATTTATTTCAAGATTTCTCAAGAATTTCTCATGTTCTTATCTTTGTAATATGCTTAAAGAATGAGTGAGTGTTCTTGAGTGCTGATTTGTAATAGAAGTTCTCATGCTATAAGAGTAGTGTTTTGTTTTGATGAGGGAAGGGCTTAGATAGTGTTTCCTAAGCTTGTTGATGGTTAGAGTTAGCCAACTATTGTGGCAATCTTGGCAGAGATATCAAGGAGTGCTTATAATAGAGGTATTGCAAGAAGGAGAAACCTAGATTTAGGTTCACAGATGAGTCTGTAATAAAGATTTTGGTTATAATGGACTATTTTGATGCTTGTGAGGGCAAGCCATGGTTTTCCCTTCCTAGGTTTCCAAGTTAAAATCTTGTGTTTTTACTTTCCTACACTGCATTTGATTTTTTAGCATCTCATAGTTACTTTATTATTCTATCACTTGTGATTAAATTTGAGGGACTTGGTCCCTCACTTTGTGGTGAAAAACACAAGGGTTTCAACAAATATGTTATGAACCTTTAGAGGAGAAAATGTGTACATAAAAGGAGATTTTTGATAAATATGAACATTTTGACAAGTGGAAAAATGATCTTCCGTATCAACCCCTTCTGATGTTAAAAATATAAGCCTATTTTATCTAGCATCAAGAGGCAGAGTCATGTTTGGGGGAGTTTGAGAAGGTGTTATGCTTTGCATTACCATGAGCCTTAGTTTGGCATTTTGATGTTCCAAACCAGCAATGACCTCTAGGGTTATTTTATTTTTTATCAAGGAGCTAGGGTCCATTATCACAGAGAAGGTGGAAACTGACTCAGATGAATTGTTTGTGCTGATCAAACTAGGATCCATAGTTGAACAAGTCTTTCAGTTAGTCCAAGAAAGAACCAATGTGTCTTTTATACTTTATTGACCTTAGATCGTGTTAATTACTGATATTCTGCCAGTATTCACGTGAAATTGATTTTCTTTTAGTAAAAGGAAAGAAAATACTCAGAAGGTAAAAAATGTTAGTTCATAAATTATAATAATTGATCAAAGTAATACATGAATAAATAACATTGTTTGGCTAGAAACAAATTAGTCCAGAATTCACAGAATATGACACTTTTAGAAAGTTACATGAATGATCAGAACTTTGACCATTTGAAAGATTTTGAATTTAATTGGGAACACAACATTTGAAACAAAATGAACAAAGTGAATTGAAGAGATCTAGTGTTTATGAATAAACATCCTAAAAGGCTTATTTAAAATGTTTTCTTGAAGACAACAGTCTTTCCTTTAATAGATTTTTTTTTAGCTCTAGCTATAATTATGTGCGAGCAAAAATAAATTGTAAGAGCAAAATGGTCAATGTGAATTCGGACAATGACCTAATGAATTTTTGAATAAAACCTGGCGAATTGGAAGGAATTTTATCAATGGACTTTTAAGTACATTTTGACAGGATTCAACTTTTTGAGTCTTATATGCCTAATAACCTCTAAGACTTCAAAATAGAATAATGAAATAGTTTTGCTGAAAGCCAAACATATGTTATTTAAACACACAAATCAAGAAAATATAGACAAGCAAAATAATTAAACACTTTAGAACATAAACAATTTTTTGACGCATCCTAGCATACACGTAACGTTTCAAGCCAAAGGTAAGTGGTCATGACTTGACCCTAGGCCAATCATGATGGGTATCTCAAGTCCACCGAGGACCAAAGACCACCCCCATAGCCTGTTCAACCAAGAAAAATCCAAATAATAACAAAGGGGAAGACATCCAGACAATAAAGATAAAATAGTTATTGTAACTCAACAATAAGCACTGAGAGTCAACAACACCATCCGACCCACACATGTCCACAAAAGCCTCTAAACCAATTTGAATATCAAAACTAGGTCGGGACATAACCCCAACCCTGACAGTGACAATGACAATGATAATGTTAATGTGAATTCTTTAATTCTAAAATATGGAAAGACACCAATGTAATGTCTAAGCTTTTCAGAGGATAGAAGCTCACCACTTCACCGCAAACCAACCAATGAAATAGATCACTTAATGTTTCATAGGGGTAAAAGAAGTGTCTTTGGACCCTACATTGTGAAACAATGTATCATCCTAAGACAGTTAGTAGGGTGAGCGCTAAAATATACCTTGGGGTAGGGATAAAATAATGTCATTTCAATATCAAGTCCAAGTATAATGTAAATGTTCACATACATGCATACATACATATATATAAGATACTGGGATAGGGAAGAAGGTTTAACATGAGTTTTAAAACATATATCCTGGACTGTGTAGCTCTAACCATCCCAAAGGGACCCATGGGCTATATGGGTTCAACTTCTCCTACTGAAAAGGCTCTAGCGCCTATTAGCCGCACGAACCGAAAAATCCAAGGAAGGGCCAAAGTTGTCGAGGCTTCAACAATTCCAAAATATATAGGTATAAAGTGTGAACTAGGAACATGGACACCAAGGCCCCTATGCTAGAAAATGTGTTTTTTAGTATTGGTACCCTTAGTACCCCTACCTTTCACGATGAGTTACACAATTTTCACAACCCGGGGCTAGCCCCTAGTCGGGACAACGATGCTTACAGTCACAAGTAACCATAAGCTAAACCATGAGCTGGTACCTGCTGTGAGCACTGAACAACATAGTCATAATAGAAATGCATGAAAAAAACTAACAAGGATGAAAGGTTTTAAATACCAAAAATACGATTAAATCATAGGTCTGAAACACCTGATAAGACAAATGAAACAACTGATAAATTGACTAACTGACTGTCTGAATGTCTAAAAAGCCTCTGACTGATAGAGGAGTTGATGGGACAAGCCCCCAACTAACTCTGACTGACTTAAATTACGGAACAACTAGGATAAACTAAAATAAAACAATCATGCCCTCGATAGATGAGGACTCACCACAACTATTGTTACTGATAAGCTAAACTATCTAAGCATGGTCAGGAAATTGAGCATCATAACCTATGATTAAAGACATTATAGCGTAAAGAAAAGTATCCAGTCAGCACTTTGAATGTACTAGTATAAGAGATAAGATTAGGCTGATATACATGGGTTAACTGTGCATGAAATAATGGCTAACTGAATAGTATGAGATAACTGAGTAAGCATGCATGAAAACTAAAATATTGAGAATGCAAGACCAAACATATATGAATTTTTGAAGTAATCTATAAACTGAAATACTGAAATTTGATAATTAAATAACTGGAAGTCTATACGCTATGGTTAAGTAAACCTAAAATGAATTCTTTATTGAATTCTCTAACTCTGTGGTCTGGCTTGCCATATTCAAAACATACATCATTGCCAGCTTTACAAATACCCTGATGATTCCAACCACACTTCCTGTAGAGGGGATAAGTATGACAATTGTTCACACTACCCTGGGACATAAAGCCTGGCTCCCTATCCTGATTTTCATTCTGGAACTTTGGCACTAGCGCATTAACTGAAGACGGAGCTAGGGCTGAAAATTTTTGACAAAATTGAGAACGGTTACCACCCTCTGACTTGAGTTAAGAAAAGTAAAAGCTACTTGTTTTGGCCCTCTTATTCTCTTTTTCTTTGTCCACAAGCTTTTGTTCCTCAATCTGTTGACCATGAACCATAATCCTAGAAAGGTCCATCTTCTTAATCAACATAGAAATCCTACACTCCTTGACCACACTATCAGATACACCAAAAACAAACTTACTCATTCTAGACTTATTATCTGCAACCACATTAGAAGCATACCTCTCCAACTGAGTAAACTTAAGTGAATACTCCTTCATAGTTATACCACCCTACTTTAGGTTTATAAACTCCTACACTTTAGCTTCTTACAACTCTAGAGTAAAGAAACTATGTAAGAAAGTCATGGCAATCTCCTTCCACTCTACAGGCCCTACCTCAACACCCCTATCCTTTTTCTACTGCTTATACTATGTATGAGCTACATCCTATAACTAGTAAGTAGCCAACTTTGAAATTTCTCTCTTAAGTAAAACCCATGATATCAGTCACCTTCTGAACCATATCAAAAAACTCATGTGGATCTTTCTTAGATGTGAATCCCAAAAACAAAGGGAGATTTATTCGGGTGAAATACCAAAATCCTACCTACAGTTGTATTTACCACTAGGTTAGCTGGGGAAACAGCCTAATGGTTGTTCTGAGTAGTTACAGAGTAAGCTAAGGTAGTGAATATAGCTCTGAACTTGGCATAAAAGACATGCTCATTCAGGGGATCTTCCAGAATAGGAGGAGGTGCGGGAAGATTTCCATTTCTTCTTCCGTTGTTTCTTTTGGGAGGAATTGTCTGTAAATAAAAGGAAGAATGAGTTAGAAAGATAGTTTTAAATAGATCTTATGCTAATTCACATGACATGAATACTGAAATAAGGAAAACTTTTCCTAAAACATCTTGTAGCCTCTTGTCTATAAGTGTGGCACACTTCACACCCATGAATAATAATCTACGCAACGCAGCTTTCATAATCCCTAGGATACTGTAAAACCTTAGGCTCTGATACCAAATTTTGTCATGAGCAGAGGCTAGCCCCTATTTCTAACAACAGTGCTTATGGTTACAAGTGACCAAAAGCTAACACATGAACTGGTACCTATTGTGAGCACTGAACATTGTAGTGGTAATATACATGCACAAAAAATAATCTATAAGGCCATAGGTCTTAAATACTGAAAATACAATTAAATCATAAGTCTGAAAAACCTGATAAGACTGATAAAATAATTGATAAAATGACTAATTGTCTAACTGATTGTCTGAATGTCTGAAAAGCCTCTAACTGACTGAGGAGTTGATGGGACAAGCCCCTCACTAACTCTAACTGATTGAAATTACGTAACAACTGAGATAAACTAAAATAAAACAATCATGTCCTCAATAGATGAGGACTTACCATAATTGTTGCTACTGATAAGCTGAACTGACTAAGCACGATCGAGAAATTGAGCGTCCAAACCTATGATATAAGACATCATAGCGTAAAGAAGAGTATGTGGTCAGTACTTTGAATGTACTAGTATTTGACATGAGGTTAGGCTAATATACATGGGTTAATTATGTATAAAATAATGACTGACTTAATAGTATGAGATAACTGAGCAAGCATTGAAAACTACATACTAAGAATGCAAGACCAAGCATATATACATTTCTGAAGTAATTTATAAATTGAAATACTAAAATTTGATAACTGAATAACTGGATGTGTGTATGCTATGGTTAATCAAACTTGCACTAAATTCTATATTGAATACTTAACTGAAACTGTGGGAGGTATCATATAACCAACATGCCTTAAATCTAAGCTAATTGGGGTCCAACTTATAACCCTAGTTAGAAGGGTGTCATACCATACAATGGGTACTAAAACTGGCTGTGTGATCCACAAAACTAGTATCCCAAAGGACTAAGGAGTAACCCTATACTTGCACGAAACTCATGAGATATATTTCAACCCTAAGCTAGTAGGAAGGCATCTCAAACCTATGCTGGATACATAGTTCGGTTACTCAGGGGTTGCTACTAAGGTTCAAACCCTAAAATGGAAGGAATGCCCCCATCCCTAGGTTTGCTCAGTGCTGAATCCTACTCCTAACAGAATTAACAGTATTTACTAGACAGAACAATTGATCATAATAACTAACTGAATGATAATGCTCATGGTATAACTGAAATCATTTTAAAGATATTGCAATTATGTAAATAGCTAAGTATTAGGTATTCATAACCCTCCAGCATTGAATGGAAATAACAATACGAACATATAAAAGCTTTGAAACCATAGTAGGGAATCATTGTTTAAAATCCAATACATACTTAGGTATTTCATCAAACACATGAGAGTCATGAACTTAAGCATAGGAATAGGTAAATCATATGATAATGACATAGTTACAATACTAAAACCATGAATTAAGTTTTTAAATGACTAGAGTTCAATATTCAAAACATGCAATGGCTCATTCCATCGAAAACATGTGTAATCATAAGTTGAAATCAAATTATCAAGATGTTCATGGGCATAATTCAACTTAATCATGTAAAATTCATAATTTAAAATATAAAAAGGGATTCTTGGGCTCCATGGGTGAAAGGAGACACATGGATGAATATCACACATACTTAAACCCTTAAGCTTGAAAGAGAAACACAAATCTGGATGCTTTCTTGAATGTTCTTGGATTGGGAATTTGAATTCTTGGTTTTTATTAGAGAGAAAGTAATGGATTTTAATGATCTTGGGGGAGGAGAGAGTTTGTTTTTGAGAGGAAATTGAAGAAGATGGGCAAATAATGCCCTAACTAAAGCACGTGTAATCATAACTTGAAATCAAATTATCAAGATGTTCATGGGCATAATTCAACTTAATCATGTAAATTTCATAATTTAAAATATAAAAAGGGATTATTGGGCTCCATGGGTAAAAGAGACCCACCGATGAACATCACACATACTTAAACCCTTAAGCTTAAAAGAGAAAAAACAATCTTGATGTTTTCTTGTATGTTCTTGGATTGGGGAACTTGAATTCTTGGTTTATCTTGGAGAGAAAGTAATGGAATTTAATGATCTTAAGGGAGGAGAGGGTTTGTTTTTTAGAGGAACTTGGGGAAGATGGGAAAATAATTCCCTAACTGAAGCTTTAAGTCGTGAATTTATGAATTGGGCTGAGGAGAAAGGACACAATTCCCCCTCAAACTATTAAATTCATAACTGAAGCACAGATTATATGGTTACCGCGATGTGATTAGGGATTCATTGCTATAACCACCACGACACGATTCGACGCTATCGCGATGGGTTTCTAGAATCACGATCCAAACATGACCCAATCTTCGTTCAAAAAATCCAAAGCTTCTCCAAGACATGCTCTTTACCCCTAAACATAAATTAACTCAAAATCCAATATCTCGGGGTTTGGAAGACCAATTTAAAAACCCTCAAAATTATGGGGCCTTAAAATGACTATGTCCCTAATACATAGTGAAATTTTTTGGCTTTAAGCCTCTTATGCATACAACTAGGAGCTAAATTGAGTTAAGAATAATATGGGGTATTACAAAAACCCCCTTTAAGTCCAAATTAAAACCTTTACACATTACCCGTCCATTTAACCAAGGAGTCATCTATTAAGAAATTTATCGAATGGTATCATCATACCAATTAATTATGCCAAACCAAACCAATTATCTATAAGACTCCAAAGTTCTAATTTAAAATCAATCCATGGCCAACAAGGCCTTTTGAAACCATTTATATTCTATTAACCTTTTATGCAATGCAATAGTTTCAAAAGTGGTTAAATTATGTATATATCTATGTTTTAAAACCAATTTTGTAAGGTGGGTTGATATAATTACAAATCCTAATATAAAACTCCATAAGTCTTGGGGGAGGGGGGTAATCCATGACCCCCATTCAATTTACCATACCCATGCACCCAATATGTTCCAAAATCCATCAATAAAGCATAACAAATGCATACAACCATAGAAATACCATTAAAACAATAACCATCCAAAACCCTCTATCCAAATTCCAAAACTAAAACCTAAAAAACTATATGAATAGAAAAACATTGCATGCCATGATAAAAATATAATGACTCAAGACTACCCCCTAGTCGTCACATGGTGCTTTCGACCCCGAAAGATCACAAGCTAACCCATGAATGATATCTGCAGTGAGCACTGAACAATAATACTGAAATAATTACGGAATAATAGGCTGAAATGCCATATGATTCAAAACATCTATAATACTGATAATGAATGATAATATCTGAATCTAAAATATTTTCTGAAAATCTAGTCTGAAAAATCTCTAACTGGATCTGTCTAAAAGTTGAGTTGATAGGACAATCCCCCAATTAACTCCATCTACTAAAATACTGCTAAGCTGAAGTACTAAAATAAAAACATATTCTCGATAGATGAGGACTCACTACTAAATTTCCTACTGCTGGCTGAATCTGGCTAAACGTGGTCAGGAACCTGAGCATCCAAACCTATGATATAAAATATCATAGCACAAAAAATAGGTATACGATTAGTACGTGGGAATGTACTGGCATGCTAAATAAGGTAAGGCTGAATGCATGGGTTTATATGCATGAACAATAACTAACTAAAGGATATGCAAAAGCTGGATTAGCATACATGGAGGATCTATAACTACTGAACATACTGTGCATACTGTAACTGGTTATACTAGAACTAAATTTAAAAATTGATAACTAAATATATACTGATAATTAGAGATCACTAATAATCTGAATTACTGATAACTGAGTGACTGTATCTGACAGTCCTAATTTAGTAGAACTAAACTAAGTTCTATTCTGACGACTGAAACTGAAACTGAAATTATGCGAGGTAATCATCTAACCGGCATGCCCTAATCTAAACTAATAGGGGTCTAATTTGTAACCCCAATTAAAACAGTGCTAGTACCATGCCACGGGTAAAGACAACTATTGTGGAGTCAGTCCTAACTAATGGGTTACCCCTGAGATCAGTCCTAAACTAGTGGGTGATCCCTGAGTAAGTCAGTTCTAGCTAACGGGTGACATCTCATAACCTATGGTGTCTATGTAGTTCTAGAACTTAAGGATTGCTTCTAGGGAACTAAAGATGTGCCCCCATCCGTAGGCTCGCTCGGTGCTGAATCCTACTCCCAACTGAAAGACACTAAACTGACGTATTGAACTGTATTGGACTGATACTGAGGTTACTGAGTTTTCCTAAGTTCTGTAACTGACTGAATTCTATTGATTTCTATAATGGACTGAGAGTACTACTGATCGTGACATGACTGATACTATTCTGTAACTAAAATTGGTTCTGAGTAAACAGCTAAATTATCATGTATTAAATACCCCCATGACTCGATAGCATGAAGAGTAAAGTAAATCATAACTTTGAATAACATAACAATGTTTACTTGGTCATAATTCATTCATAGAGACATTCCATCAAACACCTGTAATGCATTAACTTGTACATGAATGGGGATTATATGTTAGCATACTATAATGGCATTATTTCATTCTCATAGACAATTTATCAAACACATGTGAAGCATGCTTGGTTCATTAAATCATAAACACTTAGGGTTAACATGGCTACAATAATCAACTTGCAAAGTGAAGGGTTTATCATGAATATCATGTAATTCAACACATACTAGGATCAATTCTTGTAACTTGTAATCTAAATCATGGATTAAAACTCAACCAACATCATGAACATAAATTTAATCTAATTCAAACATGGAAATCATAAATCATAAATCTTGTATCTTAAACAGAGATTCTTGGGCTCCATGGAAGGTAAGGATCCATGAATGAACATCTAACATACTTGAGAAGTTCTTGAAAGTTCTTGGAGAGATTCTTGAGGATTGACCTTGATTCTTGAACTAGGGTTTTTGCCTCTTGAGAGAGAATGATTTAATTTTGGGAAAAACTGAATGAATAATGGTGTAACCAGGTTTATTAGGGTTGATTTTCATGTTAAAGGCTGACTAGGGTTGCGGAAAAAGACTCAAATACCCCTTAAATAATTTAAAAGCTCAGAATTTAAAACTGGAAATTAACTGAAAAATCTCGATCTGGTCCCTTGGTGCAACGCGACACTATCGTGTCGTGTCACTGGAAAAAAGACAACTGGGAAATTACTTGGTGGCGCGACACGGTGGTATCATGTTGCCACTTTGTTTGTGAACTGGAAGTGCACCACGACACGGTGGAATCGCACTGGTAGACATCAAATTGACATTTGTGAACGGGGTCTATGGTGCGACGCACCAACTATAAATTTACAATTGTTATTTTGACACACTCCGCGACGTGCTACAAGCCTAAATGACTATGTTTAACGACTGAAACATAAAAACGCCATAACTTCTTACCCAATTATCGAATTTAGGTGAACTTTATATTGTTGGAAAGGTAATTAAATTTCCTACTCAATGAAAAGTCAAAATCTTGAAAATTCCACATATATAAAAGTGTATTAATATTTAAAGAAATTCTTAGACATTTTTGGTATGAATTTAAGCTAGGTAAAAGTACGGAGTGTTACAAAAAATCATGTTTAAGGGGAGAGATTATAATACCCTGAATTTTCTTTAAGCCTTATAGCGTCTCTACAAGATTAATGAATGACTTTCAAAGTGATTAGTATTTAAACCATATTTAATTTTACTAATTTTAACATTTTATCGTGTGGAAAATTGAAATATCTTTCCAACAATACCCATTTCATCAAAATCCGGTGTCGGGGTAGAAAGATATGGCCGAATTACAGAAAGCAGTCTAAACCACCCTGGTGCGACGGAAAGGGCCGAAGGACCAACAAGCTAGTGCGGACTATCACCTAAACCTTCACACCGGAGGTAGTAAGTCGACCTTCTTGCCAGATACAACGGAATGGCCAACGGACCATCGAGCTAGCGATGGACCATCTCCCAAACCATCGCAACTAAGGCAGTAAGTCCCTATTCTAGTCCTAGTATGATGGTCAGGCGATGGACCGTTGAGCCAGCAATGGACCATCGCATGAGCCATTGCAGGTCCCGTTTAGCATTTTAAAGCCATTTTTAAAAGGGCTTTTTGATTTTTTTTTCTACCCTATTTAACACCTAGATATATCAAAGATGAGGCATAGGGCCTTAGTTTCATACAAAGCATCAAAAACTATGGTTTTTTTCCCTCAAGAACAAGATCAATTCCTTTTCCAAGAACTTCAAGATCCCACCATAGTTTTTACAATTGAGTTAAGATTCAAGACTCACAAGTCAAAAGCTTCAAGAACCCTCATTCAAGCTTACGAAAAAGAGTCTCAAGAAAGCTTGTTCATCTACATTCAAAATCTAAGGTATGTAGAGTTTGAACAAGGGTAATTCTTTCACCCTTGTGCCTAAAGACTTATTTTAAATTACAAGTTTTCTGCAATTTATGAGATTTTACATGAAATTGAGTTAGGATTTTTCACCCATTATCATTAGTTGCAAGGTTTTGATACTTCCCATGAATTGAAAGTCAAATAGCATAATTTTGCATATGTTTCTATGCTTATTGATCAGACTTACATAATTCAAGATACCTTATGAGTAATTGCATTCTTAAGCATGAATTTTGAGATGTGGACTTGAGATTTACTATTTGGTTCAATAGACCCCCATTTTAAGATTTATTGTTCAAGACTATTTAGGTCATAAGTACCCCATAACTAAGCTATTTTTAGATTTTAGTTAAAGATTTGAACCTTTGGGTCTTAAGCTAAGATAGGAATCCGTATTTGATTATGATTTAAAGCAAAGAGGAATATATTTTGGTCTTTATTATAGACCCTTGAGTTATTTTGGGGTGGATTTCCTAAAAGTTCTGAGATGAGTATCGGAGTAATATTTAGCACTGGGTTGGGTATGATTCCAAGGTTTCATTCCCCAGAACTATGTGCCACCATAGGATTGATATTTATGGGCCTGATGCTGATATAGTGATCACTAAAGTTAAGGTTCTATTCCGATGGCAAGGGTAGAACAGCTCTCCCCAATGTGGGCAAGACGTTGGACTCCATGTCAGCTCACATGGTTTATATCGGTTAGAATAAGCTCCCAAAGCAGTCCTCTACTCTAAATTAAGATGAAAGTATATATGTTGAAAGCTTGATTTTGAGATTCCCAGAGTCCCCTAAGTCCAAGTTCTCTATGTCCCAAAGTCCTATAATCTCTAAGTTTTAAAGAAGTTTGTTATTCTCCATAAAATAATAGCATAGGTTTTAAAAGCTAATGTTTTAAGATTCCTCTTGTTTACAAGTTTTGAGAATAAGGTAGAGAATACAGATTTTGAACTAAGTGTAATGACTCACGATATTTGTACTATATGCTTCATTATACATGATTTATGAGATTCAGATTTCAATTTTTCTTAAGCTATGTGGGTCATTCATATCATCATGCATGTTTTATAAAGAATGATAACATTGTTTACTTAAATGCATACACCCACATATACTCAGTACATCCTTAAAGTACTGATCCACATATACGTCTGTGTGCTACATTATCTCATAATGTAGGTACAAGTTGTAGCACATACACCATATTCAGTCAGTCGCAACTTCCAGTCAACAGATGATGAGTCCTTTTGATTCAAGGGCTCGAGTCAGTTAAACAGTTTGAGAAGTATTGTATTTTCTTTATTCAGTCGTATTGAGCTGGGATAGTTGGGAGTCATGAACCGGCTACCCATATTCAGTACTAGTAGAGGCTTCATAGACAGTTGGTAGTGTTGATGTATTTTATTTTATTTTTGTTCGTAAAAGCAGAGTTGTAATCTTGTAAACTCAGATTTTATATTGATCAAGTTCAGAGAAGTTTTATTGTTTCTACTGATTTTGTTCAAATATATGTATTTTATTCAGTTGCTTGTAAGTATACCAGTAGCAAGGTTAGCTTGGGATCACTTGTGACTCTAAGCACTGTGTAACGTCTCGGGACCCATTTTTGGCGCGTTACAGATATACATGCCAAAAAACATTAAAAAAATTGGAAAAGAAACCACACTTTGAGCCCTAGATAACCAACCCTTAAAAACTCTAGCCATGCTCTTGATTGGGGAATTTGAGAGAGAAAAGTATATTTTTGTTACGTTAAATGGGTGGAAATAGGGATAAGGGAATGTTTTATGTCGTGGAAGTGGAATAAAATAAGGAAAAATGCCGAATTACCCTTAAGGAAAAATGTACTGGAAAATAACTCCCAATCGCTATTGGTTAGGTAACGACTTGTGGTCACTAGTCACAAGTCCAAAAGTCATAAGGTGTGACTCATGACCAATGCTTATGAACCGTAAGGCCTTCGTAGAACTCAAGACAGAAATAATGGACCCTCCCACTAGTTAGACCACGATTGGAGTTGTACGACTTGTTAGGATTCTTCACGACTCGTAGGATCTTAGTCACAACTTGAGAAGTAAGCACATTCACTAAGGAAAATTCAGAGTTCAAAAACCTGGGGTATTACATTAACCCCCTCCTAGGTCATTCGTCACCAAATGAGGAGTTAGGGAACCTATTAGTATGGATACAAGATAGAATGCAACCACAACACCATAAACAAACATCTGAAAAGAAACAAAAGCAAAAAGGGAACCCATATCTCAAACACTTCCATTCAATGTGGGGAACAAGAACGGATATTTGGACTTTATATCCTCTTTGGCTTCCCATATAGCTTCTTCCACCTTTTGATTCCACCAAAGAACCTTTACCGAAGCTACATCCTTAATCTTCAACCGATAGACTTGCGTATACAAAATCTCAATCAGGAACTCCTCATAAGTGAGGGAATCTGAAATACCAACACCTTCTAAAGGGATAATCAAATAAGTATCACCCACACACTTCTTCAACGTCGATATATGTAAAGCCGGATGAATAGAACCCAAGATCACAAGCAACTTTAATTCATAGGCAACATTCCTAACTCTTCTTAAAATCTGGTGTGGACCAATATAGTGGGGACTAAGCTTCCCCTTCTTCACAAACCTCATCACTTCTTTCGTAGGAGACACTTTTAAGAATACCCAATCACCTACATCAAACTCCAACTCCCTTCGCCTCATATCGGCATAAGACTTTTGGCGACTTTGAGTAGTCTTAAGTCTTTCCCTAATCACCTTCACCTTATTCATGGCTTGATGAACTAAGTTAGGACCAAACAATCTAGTCTCACCAACCTCAAACCACCCAATAGGAAACCTACACCTCCTACCATAAAGATCCTCAAAATGAGTCAATCTAATGCTAAAGTGATAACTATTGTTATACACAAATTCAATGATTTAAGTCATCAATTCAACTTCTCTTAAATTTGATCACACAAGCCCTTAGCATATATTCCAAAGTCTAAATAGTCTATTTTATTTTTCCATCTATTTAAGGGTGGAAAGCAATTCTAAGGTTCACCATAGTCCCCAAACCTCTTTGAAATGAATGCCAAAAGTGAGAAGAAAATAGTGTACCTCAGTTTGAAATAATGGACACCGGCACTCCATGCTATATAACTATCTCCTCAATGAATAACTTAGCATAATACTCTCCAGAGTACATAGTCCTCACAGGCAAGAAATGAGCAGACTTAGTCATCCTATCCATAATGACCCAACTCGAATCATATCCTACTTCCACAAGGGTAACTCAATCTCTTGAGACATACCACAAGGCCTCAAGTGGTCCACCTTTACTTGCTGTTAAACCATGCATTTATCTACCAAGTTAGCCACATCCTTTTTCATATTATTCCACTAATAGATCTCCTTCAAATCATGATACATCTTTGCCGATCCTAGATGAACTGTATACCTTGACTCATGAGCCTTAGTCAAGATCCTCTATCATAGCCCATCAATATCAGGAACACACAACCTGCCTTGGTACCTCAAGATATCATCACTACCAATCTCAAAGGCCATAACCTTTTATTGTACCACATCATCCTTAATCTATATAAGAATGGGATCCAAAGATTTCTTCTCCTTCACCTTAACACCGAGAGATGACTTAACCACTTCTTGAACAATCACCCCTCCATCCTCAAAGTCCAAAAGATGAACTCCAAAATTTGCTAGCCGGTGAATGTACTTCAATAATACTCTTTTCTTCTCATCTATATGAGATAAGCTTTCCATTGACAACCTACTAAGATCATCAACAACCACATTAACTTTACCTAAATAGTAGTGAAGACTCATATCATAGTCCTTCGCAACTCAAGTCACCACCTCTGCTGAAGCTTCAACTCCTTCTGATTAAAAATAAATTGGAAGCTTTTATAATTCGAGTACATATCCACATGCACCCCATACAAATAATGGCGCCAAATCTTCAAAGCAAAAACCATAGCCGCCAACTCCAAATCCTAAGTTGGATAATTCCTTTCATGAATCTTAAGTTTCCTAGAAGCATAGTCCATAGCCCTACTACGCTAAATCATAAAATAACCCAGTCCTATGTGGGATACATCATAAAACACTACAAATCCATCAATGCCCTCGGGTAAGGTTAGAACTAGAGTAGAAGTCAACTTATCTTTCAACTTCCCAAGGTTACCATCACAAGCATTTTGCTACAAAAACTTAACCTTTTTCTGAGTCAACTTCAGCAATGCAACAGCAATAGAAGAAAAGCTCTCCATAAACCTCCTATAATACCCAGCTAAGCCCAAGAAGCTCCAAATATCGGTTGGATTCTTAGGTCCAGGACACCTCTTAACCACCTCAACTTTTTGTGGATCCACCTTGATCCCCTCACTAGAAATAACTTGTCCAAGAAAGGTTACAATATTTAACCAAAACTCGCACTTAGAGATATTAGCATATAGCTTCTAATCCATAAGAGTCAGCAACACAATTCAAAGGTGATTGGCATGATCCAATACACTCTTAGAATATACTAAAATATCATTAATAAAGACAATAACAAATAAGTCCAAAATCTATCTAAAAACCCAATAATAAGATTCATAAAAGCAGTCAGAGATTAGTCAATCCAAATGAAATAACCAAAAACTCATAGTCACCTATTAAGTTTGGAAAGCAGTCTTAGGAATATCAGTCACCCTAATCTTCAACTGCTGATAACTCGAGCGAAGATCAATCTTAGAGAAGCACCTAGAAACCTAAAGCTAGTTGAAAATCATCAATCCCAGAAAGAGGGTATTTATTCTTCACTATAACCTTATTCAACTACTGATAGTCTATGCACATCCAAAGAGACCCATCTTTCTTACTTACTAAAAGAATAGGAGCACCTTATTGAGAAAAACTAGAACGGATGAAACTCTTATCAAGAAGATCTTTTAGCTGCTCTTTTAGCTCTTTCAACTCCACCAAAGCCATTCTATATAAAGGAATATAGATAGGATGGGTATTCGATAAAAGATCAATCCCAAAGTATATTTCCCTATCACGGGGGAATACCAGGAAGATTCTCAAAAAAACACTTTAGAAAACTCACTAACCACAGGGATGGATTACAAGGTAGGGCCCTCAAAACTAAAATCTTTAGCCCAAACCAGATGATATAGACACCCCTTATAAATCAACTTTTGAGCCCTAAGCTAAGAAGTGAACCTCCCTTTAGGCACTAAGGAACTTTCCTCCCACTCTAATACCGGCTCATTAGAAAAATAGAAGTTGACCCTTTAGGTCCTATAATCCATAAAACATAGCACGAGTGAAGCCAATCCATATCTAAAATAACATCAATATCCACCATATCAAGCTCTACTAAATCCACCAAGTTCTATCTATAAATGATAGACACCACACAACCCTAATAGATCTTTTTAGGCATAATAGAATCACCCACTGGAGTAGAAATAGAGAAAGGGTCTAAAATGCTTTTGGGACCAAATCCAAACATATATGGGGTCACATAGGAAAGGGTAAACACAAGATCTAGCAAATAATATACATCATGAGAGAAGAGTTATAACTTATTAATGACAGCATTAGGAGATCCCTCAATATTCCTGATGAGTGGCAAGCATAAAGATGATTTTGGCCAATATCGATACCAAAAGTAGCACCCTTTAGAGTAGAAGCTAAAGAAGTGGTGACTGGAACTTTATTAGCCCTTGTGGATACCTTAGTTGCAGGGTAGTCCCGCTACATGTGACTAAGCTAACTAAAATTAAAGTAGCAATTTCACCTCTCATCAAAATAACCTTAGTGAAGCTGACCGCAAAATCTATAAAAAAAGATATGGTAGGGCTGACTGAGCTCCACTAGCCTGAGGCTGGGCACTCTATGCCTTAGGACCATACTTGTTTGAAATCAACGATCACCAAAACACTTAGGATATGGAGCACTAGCTTATAAATAGGAACCAGAGTTTCCCCAATTCTTTTTCTTTCTCCGCTATCTTCTATCTCTCCTACTAGTTTGTTGACCTCTTCGTTGCTCTAAATACCTGAACTTCTTATTCTGCCTCTCTCCTATTTTTGCTTGTTTCTTCTTTTCCTCCTTCACCTACTATATATAAACCGCAAGTCTGGAGATATCCATATAATTGTTCAGCATCGCAGCCTTACACTCCAATGCCAATGCACGAGACAAACCAAAGAAAGCTTCTTTATTCTCGACCTCATACTAGATACTAACTCCAGAGTATAGGGAGATAACTAATGGAATTTCAAGACATACTCTTTCACACTCATTTTCCCTTGTTTCTGATTCTTTAACTCCTTTGCCTTAGCTTTCCTCGACGCCTGAGGAATGAAATGATCAAGGAAGGCACTAAAGAACTCATCCCATATAGATGGCTCAGTATTATCATCTCAAAATTGCTCCCACTCTTCATACCATTGATATGTCACATCTTTCAACTGATATGCAGCAAATATCACACACTCAGAATTTAAAGCATGCATCACCCTAAAGATTTTCTCTATCTCATCAATAAATCCTTGAGGATCCTCCTCAAATCTAGAGCTAGTAAAGGTTGGGGAATTCAACCTCATGAACTGACCAACTTAGGTAACTGTAGAAGAAGGAGCAACAAAACCATCCTAACCTAACTGGCGAGACTGGGACTAGTAGAACTCCTTGAGGTGACTGAGCATATGTGTCACCACCTGGGGAAGGACTAGTGGGGACAAGTAGAAATCCACGTGGGGCAGTATAATCAAAAGTAGCGACTATAGACCAAGTCTTCACCCCATAAGTAGGTTGAGTTCCATAAATATTATCCTCATGTAAGATTGAGGGCCCGACATAGTTATTAGAACCGTCAGATCTTCGGGGAGGCATGATCTAAAATGTTAGTAAATTGGGAGTTAGAGAAATTCCATGACCCTAGACACTATAGCCTGAAATAAAACATAAGAAAAGAAAACATTTCTAAATGTCTTATAGCCTACTTCTTATAAGCTTGGCATGCTACACACCCATAAAAAGGACTTTACTCAGCATGCTTTGTGGATACCTAACGACTCTAAACCTAGGCTCTAATACTAAGCTTGTCACGACATGACCCAAGGCTTAGTCGTGATAAATATCTCAAGTCTACCTAGGATCGGAGACCATACCCATAGCCTGTTCAACCGAGAAAAATCCAATAATAAAAAAAGAGAAAGAAATCCATAGAATAAAGATAAAATAGTTAATGTAACTCAATAATAAGCTCTAAGAGTCAACAACATCATCTGACCCATACATATCCACAAAAGCCTCTAAACCAATTCGAATATCAAAAATAGTTTGGGGCATGCCCCTGGCCCTGAAAATGATAATGGTAATGTGAAATCCTTAATTCTAAAATATAGAATGACATAGATGTAATGACTAAGCTCTTCAGAGGATGGAATCTCACCTCTTCACTGCAAACAAATCGATGAACTAAATTACCTAACACTGCATATGGGTAAAAGAAGTGTCTTCAAACCCTACATTATGAAACAATATAGCATCCTAAGACAGTTACAAGGGTGAGAACTAGCATGTAACTTGGGGTAGGGATAAAATAATGCCATTCCAATATCTAGTACAAACTCAATGTACATGTTCACATATATGCATACATACATACATATATATAGATAAGATGTTGGGATAGGGAACAAGGTTTAACATGATATTTAAATCTATTGTCTTAGACTGTGTAGGTCTAACCATCCTAAGGGCACCCATGGGATATATGGGTTCAGCTCTCCCTACTAAAAGGGTTCTAACTTGTGCTAGCCGCACAAACCAGAGAAATCCAAGGAAGGGACAAATCCACCGAGGCTCCAACCATTCAAAAATATATATGTATAAAGTGTGAACTAGGTACACAACCTAGTTTCCATTATCGATCTTTTGGGACCTATACCTTCCACGGTGAGCTACACAATCTCTTTAAGAGAAAATTAAAACCTTTACACATAATCCATCCATTTAACCAAGGAGTCATCGATTTAGGCATTTTCTGAATTGTATACTCATACTAATTAATTATGTCAAATCAAACCTATTAGTCATAAGACTCCAAAGTTCCAATTTAAGACCAATCCATGGCCACCAAGGCCTTTTAAAACCATTTATATTTCATTAACCTTTTATTCAATGCAATAGTTTCAAAAGTGGTTAAATTATACGTATAGCTATGTTTCAAAATCAATTTCATAAGGTGGGTTGATGTTATTACAAATTCAAATATCAAAATCCATAAGTTCTTTTTTCTTGGGGGGGAGGGGGAGAATCTACGAACCCTATTCCATTTACCATACCCATTCACCCAATGAGTTTCAAAATTCATCAATAAAGCATAATAAATGCATGTAAACCTTAGAAATACCATTTAAACAATAACAATCCAAACCCCTCAACTAAAATTCCAAAATCAAACATTAAAACCCATATGAATACCAATCCATTAAATTCCAAGATAAAATACAAGTTTAAGGTGGAGAGATACATGCTTGAAAACACAAAGAATTTAAAGAGAAAACCACACTTTGAGCCCTAGATAACTAACCCTTAGAAACCCTAGCCTTGATCTTGATTGGAGAATTTAAGAGAGAGGAGTGTGTTTATGTTTTGTTAAATGGGTGGAAATAGGACTAAGGAAATGCTTTATGTTGTGGGAGTGGTGTAAAAGAAGTGAAAAGACTGAATTACCTTTACAAAAAATGTGCAGGAAAATAAATCTCAGTCGCTATCGGTCAGGTAATGACTCGTGGTCACTGATCGTGAGTCGTCACCATGACTCAAAGTCTGGGCAGTGACTCAGGGACACCTTACTGATTTAGTCACGATTCACACTCTATGACTCATGACCTGAGCTTATGACCCGTAGGGCCTTAGTCATACTCAAGATAAAAACTATGGACCCTCCCACTAGTTAGACATGATTGAATCTATACGACTCGTAAGGCATCTTCACGAATCATAGGGTATAACTTGAGCAATAAGTGTATTCACTGAGAAAATTTTAGAGTCCAACAACCTGGGGTATTACATAAGCCTACAGTTTCAAGGATATACATTCCATTTGTAAGACATTTCATTGCCCCAAAAAATATATTCTACAAATGTCAATGGATAAATAAAATGGAGATACAAAATGAGGAAAGAAATAAATGATATCAATCCCACAAAGGGGAGAAAATTTAAACTAAACCTCCTTAGGGGTCCGTCGACCTTGAACTTCTTGATATTTCTGAATACCTTTCGAATAAATATCTCCTTTAGATTACAATAAAAGAAACTACATAAATAAAACCCATAAACCCAAGGGACAATGATCCGTACAAACCGGAATAATATCCTTCAATATGAATACATAAAGAAAGATTGTCTATTATGACTCGTGGTCAATAGATGGAAGGTAGGTTTTTCTATGGTACTAATAACCCCTCATGTATTGGATTATCCTAGGATCATACCTAAAAAGGGTTTTGGCTTAGCTCTATCCTAGGTATCTTGAGTGGGCTTCGACCAAGTTCTCAAACAGACAACTTGGGTCTGGAAATACAAATAGTCATCGGACGCCTAATGTACCAATAAATTATTGTATTTATAAATTTTTTATTTGTAATTGATCAGTAGGGGCCATCACAACCTCAAAGCCCCAAATAGTTTATATGTCAAATGAGAAAGTATACCATGAATGCAACAATTAATAAATTCAAAAATTTAAGCACATAATTCAAAACTAACAATTAATACAAATATTAGTCAAACACATAAAATTCTTATGATTGCAACCTAGATGAATCCCCAGTGGAGTCTCCATTCTGTTACCACCCATTTTTTGAAAAGTCAAAAACATTCCATAACTTTGTGGCAGTAAAAAAGAGAAGTCTATTTGATTTATTTGAAAATTACTTTTAGAAAAGATAGAGTCGCCACTTAATGTTAGGAATATTAAGAAAACCAGTTAAATAAAGATGATTTTGAAAGAAAATCTTTTATTAAAAATAAGAGTGTAGTGAAGGGTTCAAGTAAATTCAAAAGAAGGTGTTAGGCACTTTCGAAAATCCACAAAGTATGGTTCTCGACGGATTAAACTTATTTGGATAATTTTTAAAATTCTTTAAGTTACTTGAAAAAATCTTATTTAAATAATATTGAATTTTGTTTGAAAATATTATTTTAAATAAATAGACTTTATTTGATATTTATCCCTCTAATCCATTCAAAATAATGAAATAAACTAAGCATCCAAGTTTAGAAATAATTTTGACTTTGCCAATTTTATTTGAATTAAGACTTTGAGCTAAATAGTTAACTCAATTGCTTAAACGTGGATTTAAGATATTTAATAACTATAAAGGAATACAAACAAATCTCCAAGCTATTCTATAAGCTTAGGTTTGCCTAAAATCGAATATTGATAATCAAACATATTAGTGAGCAATTTAAACGATATTATAAGTTAAACTTGACAATAACTTAAAATATACTGTGGGGATTCATCTAAGTTTAACAAAAAGAAAATCACGGTTAAGAGTTAATAACAATTAGTGAAAGAAATATGAAAATAAATAGAGACTGAATATAAATTTTTTGAGCTATCAACCCAACTTTCATCTTCTCTTGGTAATCCACATTTGCAATTTATTTGAGCTTTAAGCTCACTTTCTTGCTCCGTTGCTGCTTAATTTTCTGACCATTGGCCCTTCACTTTCCATGAACTTAGTAGAGGATGACTCAAAGAGAATCCAATGTGAGAGGTAGGTGAGTCCAGTTGGACTCAAATTTGTTTCGTATGCAAACAAAGAAGAGATAAGAATTAGTTATCAACTCATATAAATTAAAACATCAAATTTTATCCAATTGATTTTTCATGAATAAAGGAAATTTAGAGTACCACAAACATATGTCCTGATACACATGACTGGAAAAAGAAAAGGGGAGGAATATTTTGATACTTGAATCAAAGTGAATGTATTCTAGGAATGCTTCTTGTCATAGTGAATTGCAAAGAAAACATACATGGGGAATCATAGAAGATGCATGCTTGGTATATATAAATTAATTTTTACATGGCAAAGTTACCAAATTTTATCACTTCCACTAGAAAACTTTATGATTGGACTACACAACTAAAACAAAAGGAGAAAAGTCATGCTACCAACTTACACAAGTCGAATTCCAACAAATAACATAAAGGAAAGAAATGACAAAAAGGAGAAAAATAGCCAAACAAGCAATCATTAACTCAAATTAAAAGTAATGAATAAGTAAATATGTTCCAAAATGCAATCTAGGCCCAAAATAACATATTCACAATTATCATTCATGCCAATGAATATGCTCATCGTGAAATTTAGGGGAAAGGAACTCAAAAAGTACTCATATATGCTTGGATTGAAAAATTTATACATTGTCCTACTTAAAACATATATATAGAACAAAATTAAAATATTCCATGACTCTAGTGGGATAAAGAAGCATGAAGTAATATAATGCCAAAATTTTATTACCAACAAAGGGGTGAAGCAATTGGTGCATCTTGATCATACTATAAGGAATCAAATAGTTGACTCATAACACACACACCAAAAAGGTTAAACTGAGAAAGTTTTATAGGGGGTAAATTCTGCAATTGCAACTGAGAAGTCTTAACTGTGATGTGAAGAAATCAAGTCATGTGAAGAAATCAAGTCAGGAGAACATTTAGGAAAACCTAGATAATATTATCAAGGATTTCTCTAGAGCTCAACTGCCCTCTTATTGTTCACTAATCTATGAGAACTCAAACATAACAAGGCAAGAAACATTCGGCCAAAAATAAATACTAGCAATATTTAGGCAAACATATAGAGAAAACACACTAGTTTTGGTTGCCTATATTTGTCCTACCTCTCTCTTGAAAGTTCGAAGAACTTTTTGCTAAAAC
Source organism: Capsicum annuum (assembly GCF_002878395.1). Classification (NCBI taxonomy): domain Eukaryota; kingdom Viridiplantae; phylum Streptophyta; class Magnoliopsida; order Solanales; family Solanaceae; genus Capsicum; species Capsicum annuum. The sequence goes on along the minus strand of NC_061116.1, from coordinate 29,448,823 downwards.
ACATCCTAAAAGTGTCAAAGGATAACTCAAATTTTATGGCAACATACCCTAGTATTTCCTCTTGACATTATGAATCAAGAGAATTTTAGGAGTAGTTTCAATCAACATAAAAGAAAGACATAAAATGGTCAGTAAAAGAAAAGGATAAAATTCCTCCAAAGCTACAAGATTTCATAAAGATCCCAAATAGAGAATTAAAAATCCAAGGCAAGAAACTTGAGCCAAAGTAAATAGAGTCAAACCACTATAAGCAGTGCTCAAATTAAAATAGTGACTTGAATGAGCCAAACACTTTAACCATGAAACAACAACTTTAGATTTATAGAAAACGTATTTTGAAATTGAAAAAAAATGATCAGGCTAAAAAACAGTAAACAAAATATCAAAACAAGAAAGCTTTTAACATGAGTGCATTAAAGTGTTTCAAGCAAACCACAAATGACGTCAAAACAAAAATACAACCAGAATTACAAAAAAATAAAACAACTAGAATATCATACCACAAAATCCTATGGCCTTCATGGACTCTACAACATACAATCCCACCAATACTATGACTACAGACAAAATTCACTATTAACACGAAGGAGGAGAAAAAGAAAATCTTGTGTATTAATGAGAAAGATATGTTTACCTTTTCTAGCATAGCAAACCAGAATTACGAGCTCTTCATTAGGATTTCTCTACCATCATCAAAATGAAATTGGATTCTTAACCTATAAATTCGAGCTTAAATAAGTTGTATCGAATTTCGCTACTAGAATCACTTTTCTTTAAGCAAAAATCCCTTACCATTCTTTGATCTTTCATCTTTTCTTTGATAAAACAGTAGCGGTATATATATATATATATAGAAAGGGATTTAGGATCTATTTGGAGCTCTTCATTGGTGTGGGTGGTTATTGTGAAGGGCGTTTTATGAGATTTTAGCTAAGGGACAAAGATGAGGTAGAAGTGTACAAATTCGAATTCTAAATTTTGGGATTTGAATATTTGGCTTGTGTTGATTTTAGTTGCTTCCATGGTTCATTGATATCATTTTGGTATGTTTATCACTAATTGTTGTAGTGAAGTTGCCGTTGAAGTTGATGTTGTTGGTGTCAATATTGTCCGCTGATATATTTGTTGTACGATTTTGTGGAGTGTTGTTTGATCAGGGTATTATTTAAGAAGGCAAGGGTGGATTGGGTCAAGGAAAAGGTGAAAAGGGGATGGGTCGGATTAGATCAAGGATGTTAGGCTTAGTTCGGCAAATGTGGGATGGGGCGGTCGTGGTGTCATTTCAAAAATGGGATTGGGCATTGGGCAGTTTAATGGGTTGGCTGGTGGGTTCATATAAAACCCCGTATTCAAGTATGTGTATTCACGTATTCAAGTACGTGTATTGGTCTTATTTATATGAAATTAATTTTTTTTATTATATTTATACCGGAATTTTCCCATCGATGGTTCCATGCGAAGGTTATTGAATAAGCTTTCCAATAATATACAGATTTCTAAAAATAGATAGGTTTCGGATATAATCGAGCACATTCGAAACTATTAAACGGTGGCCAGGATATTTGGGAATAGTAAATGTGCAAGAAAATTTCCTACACACAAACTACTGAGGCCAGCCGAATTTTTGGATCAACTTCAAATGATCATAACTCTCTTAATATAATGAACTGGGAGAGCTACGACCTATGAAAATAAAGATATTTGAGTCTTCTTTCCAATGAACTTGGTTTCATCCAAATCCAATATCTAAGTAAGAATTAATACTCGTTTTACTTCAACCTATCAAAACAGAATTTTAGGGTCAACTTCAAACGACCATAACTCCTTGTACAGGACGAACTGGGTGGACTACTTTATATGAAATGAAATCCCTTTGAATTATCCTTCCAAGATACCAATTTCACCCAATATCA